>NW_024583125.1:30011-53499 GCF_018398535.1 Haplochromis burtoni | reverse complement strand
AGGATTGATTGTGAACTGGAAAGGGGAAATGCTTAGGGGATTGAGTACGGCTGCATTGTCACTGATTTGTAGAATCATTTTGATTCGATACAGGATCCGATTCAATTTGATTGGAATCTGGAAAGTTTTGCCTCAGTCAGAAATATTACAATTCTGATCATTTATCAGTATATATCCATAATTTCGTATCTATTAAAAGAAAGCTGACACATGTGAGACTTAATTAGAGATGTAAACAGAGAGTTATGAAACCTGCAGCTGCAGAAGCCAGCGAAAAAAAAAGAGGCAAACACAGCGCGGACCCGACGACACATCAAAATCTGATTCTGACGCGTCGGGTCCGCGCTCTGTGTTTACGTTTGTATGCAGAATCCGTAAACCTGCTCCCAGTTACTGTTTTAGCTGTATGGTGTTTGACGACATGTTGTGAGGTTTAACCTGAGATGCTGGCGTTTCAGGCATAATAACGTTAATTTACAAATCGACACGGGATTTTAATGAATCAATATCACTTTATTCAATTTAGCATGGATTGTAATCAGAAAAGCGATAATCAAAACCCACCCCTAATCAAGAACTTGCAAAGTAAAAACATGATCTATGTAAGGTAGCCCTTTTGTTATTTACATTTAAAAAGAGGATTAGTGTTACTGTGCGCTGGCTGAGTCTGTTTCTTTTCTTAGAAATAGTTTCTCCTGCCCTGGAGAAAATCCACTTGCATGGAACAGAAGAGGCTGTGGAGTGCAGGAACTGCAAGCTGGTAGATTCCATGGGTCCTGCAGACTATCACCTAAAAACAATAAACAAAATGATTTTCTAAACTGTGTAGCAATGTAATGTACGTATAGTGTCAAATACATTTTTGTAGTCTTCATTAGCTTTAATTCACATGGAAGTGTTCCTAAAGTCATATGCTGTAATGATATTTACATTATGAAAACATGATTTTGGACATTTCAAGTTTTTCACTTCGGCAGA
Organism: Haplochromis burtoni; assembly: GCF_018398535.1. Taxonomy (NCBI): domain Eukaryota; kingdom Metazoa; phylum Chordata; class Actinopteri; order Cichliformes; family Cichlidae; genus Haplochromis; species Haplochromis burtoni. The sequence continues at coordinate 52,521 of NW_024583125.1, read as the reverse complement.
TAAAATGAATTGAGCAAAATCAACTCAAAATCCCGCGAATGATTCACTTTCCTATAAACCAGCGGTCCCAACCCCCGGGCCTCGGACCGGTACCGGTCCGTGAGTCGTTTGGTACCGGGCCGCGAGAGTTGAGGCTCAGGTGTGAAATGTATGGTTTTCAGGGTTTTTATCGGTTTTCAGCGTTATTTTGTTATCGTTTTTATCGTTAACTCGGTTTTCCTGGGTCTTTTCACGTGTGTTATGAATAAATCTTTTTTTCGGTACCGGTACTAGTTTTATTTTGTTGTATTTACCGGCTTAAAGGCCGGTCCGTGAAAATATTGTCGGGCATAAACCGGTCCGTGGCGCAAAAAAGTTTGGGGACCGCTGCTATAAACCACTGAATCACTTGTGTTCTAAATGAAGCTTCGGACGTCACTGATCACGTGACTCTGGCCAAACGACACAGTGCTTCTGCAGTGTGTTGTTTTTTGGGTACGCACCGGAGCGCCAGCTTCAAGCGGGCCATCAATAGTCTAATGGATAGATTTAATCAATAAACCGTTCTTATGTAAACATGCACCATGGTGTGGTATTTCTTTGCCTGTCACTTCTTGATGTTGGTAAATAAAATAAATGCAAAATACATATAATAACATACAACACATTATGGCGCATGCCTCTGCTGTGAGGTCCTGCCTCCAGGTACTTGCAATTAACCACTGGACACCTGGACAGGTCTGTTTATAGATCATATTAATTTGCTAAATCTCTGATATATTTTGAAACTGAACTGGGAGGGGAAAATTCTTGCAAACATGTCAAATACAAACATGATGCATTTAAGGTTATCCTGTTTGGTTTTTATTCAAGAAAATAATTTTTCCACTGTGCGAGGACTGATTCTGTTCCTTTTCTTGGATATAATTTCTCCTGCCTTAGAGAAGATCCTCTCACATGGAACGGATGATGCTGGGGTGTAGAGCAGGGCGATATGGCCAAAAATATTTATCACGATATATATTTGAAAATTTGCGATAACGATATAACTGACGATATAATTGATGCGAGACAAAATACAACTCCACAACATTACTAGCGCAAAAAGACAACCTATCATTTATTTTCACTTAACTGAAGCTGGACACTCTTTGACGAAGCATACTGCTACTTCCGTAAACTCGTTGATGTCGACTGCGCATGCTCTGAACATGTCCCAGTCTACATCGTTGAGTGCATCCTGTAGCGTACTCGAGAGATCAGCTGATCGTATTGATGTCGCCTGCTCAACGGTCAGAACCACAGATGTACCAGTTGAAATCTGGAGGAAAACACACCGAGAATGCAGAGGTGGAGGACAGAAGAGGACAAGGAAAGAGACGGTGAGACAGCAGTATTTCTGACTTCTCCACGGAGTCAGAGGAAATACTGGGAGTGTAGCTCGATGTGTTTCACTGAATCATGGATGCACCAGGATATTCCCGACCACAACACATTCGTGGAAGGGAAGGCTTCCACGCTGTTCGGGCAGACAGGGACAGTGCCGCAAACGGTGAGGTGAAAGGACGGGGGCTTGCTGTTCTTGTTGACAACTGTTGGTGTAACCCTGCCCACGTAACAATCAAAGAAAGGATTTGCTGCCCGGACATTGAACTGTGCACTGTCTCCCTCTCTCTCCACATAGTTGCCTCTGGTGAAAGTCCTGACACCTCTCCCCCACATATTACTGTCACTCATGACCAGGTTCAGAAGCAAATGAGGAGACTCCACTCAGGAAAGTCTGCTGGACCAAATAGGGTGAGTCCCCGTGTCCTTAAGGCCTGCACCTCCCAGCTTTGTGGAGTCTTTCATAAACTCTTCATGTTGAGTCTGAGTCTACAGGGGGTCCAAGTGCTGTGGAAGACATCATGCTTCATCCCTGTACCAAAGACGCAGTGGCCCCCAGCATTACAGGCCTGTGGCACTGACCTCCCACATTCATGAAGATTCTGGAAGGACTTATCCTGGACCAGCTCCAACCCATAGTCAGACCACATCAGGATCTCCTTCAGTTTGCTTACCAGCCCCGCCCTGAGGACACCATCATCTACCTGCTCCATCATGTCTACACCCATCTGGACCAGCCGGTGAGCACTGTGAAGGTCATGTTTTTTGACTTTTCCAGTGCATTCAACACCATCAGGCCAACCCTCCTGGGTGATAAGCTAACATAAATGCTAACCGCGAAGACCACAATATGTGCGTTTTCCACACCAAGGTAATCATAGGGAGGGAGCTCAATGGAGTGCTTTGGGGGCTTTGAGGTGGTGACCACCAGGGCCACCACAAGGGAATGTCCTCTCCCCCTTCCTCTTCACCCTCTACACCACAGACTACAGCTACTGCACAAAGACCTGCTATCTTCAGAAGTTTTCTGATGACTCTCTGGTGGTTGGATGCATCAGCAGGGGTGATTAGTCAGAGTACCGGGCTGACCAGGTTGATTCCTTTGTTACATGGTGCAAGCAGAAACATCTGCAGCTCAACGTGGCAAAGACCAAGGAATTGATGGTGGACTTCAGGAATGTCAGGAAACACTTGACCCCTGTTTCAATCCAGGGGATCAATGTGGACATTGTGGAGGACTATAAATACCTTGGAGTATACATAGACAATAAACTGGACTGGGTTAAAAACAACACTGCACTTTACAGGAAAGGCTAGAGTCATCTCTATTTTCTGAGGCGGCTGAAGTCCTTCAACATCTGTCAGACAATGCTCAGGATTTGTCTGTGAGTCTGTTGTGGCCAGTGCTATGCTCATGTGGTTGCATGCTGGGGGAGCAGGTTAAGATTCGCAGATGCCAACAGACTCAATAAATTGATCCACAAGGCCAGTAATGTTATGGGGATGGAGCTGGATTCCCTTAAGGTGATGTCAGAGAGGTGGATGTTGTCCAATTTAAAGACAATGTTGGATAATATCTCCCACCCACTCCATGACATGCTTGCTAGCCACAGGAGCACGCTCAGTGAGAGACTGAGATTATCAAAAAGCACCACTGAACAACACAGGAAATTATTCTGCTAGTGGCCATCTCCCTGAACAACTCCTCCATCTTGTACACTGTAAAAACTACAATAGTTTCATCCTTTTTGCACACACTCTTTTCTACTCAGTAATGTTGCTGTCAGTATTCTTGATATTTATTTACAATCACCTCTGTCAATCCTTGATATATATTATTGAGTGATTTGTATGTATTGTGCTATTTCTTAAATATGTAAATCTGCGACATATTGTATTGTTAAATAGCCTAGTCTGTTTCTGTTACTGTTCTGGAGCAACTAAACCTACATAATTTCCTTAGGGATTAATAAAGTATGCTGATTTTGATTCTGATATAGGGGGATCACACTCCTCAGCCTTCTTTGGAAAGATACAGGAGGAACAATGCACTCCACTTGGAGCAGGAACTCGTTCCTAACCCAGAGTGAGCACCCCACCCTTTTCCTGGTTGTGGAACATTGGGCCATCTCTTTATTCTCTTGAGGATACTGGAGGATGCATGGAGTTTGCCCCACCAGTCTATATGTGTTTTGTGGATTTGGAAAAGCCATTTGGCCGTGTCCCTCGGAGTGTCCGGTAGGGAGGTGCTCCAGGAGGATGGTGTGTGTCTGGTCATTGTTACGGGCAATTCAATTCGTTGCAAAATCTTGGTCCACATAGCTGTCAATACATTGGACTTGTTGCCGGTGGGTGATGGACATCACCAGGGCTGCCCTTTGTCATCTTTGTCACTGATTCTGTTCATAATTTTCATGGACAGAATTTCTAGGTGTAGCCAAGTGGCGGAAGGCTTCCACTTGGGCAGTCTCAGAATGTCATCTCTGCTTTTTGAGATGACATGGTTCTTTTGGCTTCATCAGGTAATGGCCTCCAGGTCGTACAGGAATAGTTCGCAGCCAAGTGGGAATGAGAATCGGCACATAGAACGCAAGTACAGACTTGCGTACTTGAGAATTGAGTCTTCGGCCGGAGTCTTCGAATTTGGACAGCCCTCGTCAGTCGCTGTGACATAATTGGCCTACAAATGTGGCCTCAGGAGGCCTTTTTTTCGGTACCGGTACTAGTTTTATTTTGTTGTATTTATCCGTGACACCTTAAAGGCCGGTCTGTGAAAATATTGTTGGGCATAAACCGGTCCGTGGCGCAAAAACGTTTGGGGACCGCTGGTTTAGAGGGTCTACATTGTCTGCACTGTATATAGTGAAGTTTTTGAACAGTGAAATTTGTGCTCAAATAAATTTGCACATCATTAGAATGAAAGTTATTGGCCATGTTTGCATAGCCCTTTTTTTAAAAATATACATGACATATTGTGTGTCGGGTGGTGGACAGGGCTATCCAGATTGACATCCTCCCCTCTCCAGTGGGGAGGGGGCCTGAGATTGTCTAAATTGGAGTCTGATCTATACGCAGTGCAGAAAAAATGTTTTAAGAAAGCAAATAAGTTGTTGTTCCAAAAAATATGATTGTTTGCTTGCAGGACACCAGGAGAGATGAGTTCTCCGTCACAGGTGGTGTGGTCAGTGAAGATGGTCACCTGCAGGTTCAAGCTCATTGCATCTCCAACCCATTTCCACTGCCACTGTACTTAAGGGAAGTTAAAGACTTTCTTCTGCACTTACATTTGGATCACCTCGATCCATGATAGTCACTCAGGCAATAATGCCTGGACTGGAAACAAGCCATCCTTAAAATATTATAACATTCCAGCTCATGTGTTTGAATGAAAAAAAAAGTGTTATTTAAACTAGAGACTGCACTCGTGACTGAACAATAAGTACATTTTCCATCCATCCGCTTCCACTTATCCTTTTCAGGGTCGCGGGAGCCTATCCCAGCTGTCATAGGGCGAAAGGCGGGGTACACCCTGGACAGGTCGCCAGTCTGTCGCAGGGCCAACACACAGAGACAGACAACCATTCGCACTCACATTCACACCTAGTGGCAATTTGGATTATCCAATTAACCTATCCCCACAAGCTGCATGTCTTTGGACGGTGGGAGGAAGCCGGAGTACCCGGAGGGAACCCACGCAAACACGGGGAGAACATGCAAACTCCACACAGAAAGACCCCGGCCTGATGGTGGAATTGAACTCAGGACCTTCTTGCTGTGCGGCAACAGTGCTAACCACCGTGCCTACCGTGCTGCCCATAAATACATTTTATTTTCATTATATAAGTAATGTAAGTACAAAGAAAAGCTGTGGAAAGTCTAAACTTAGTTTCAGAATAATTAAATCTGAGACGTTGAAGACAATATAATTACACAGCAAAAGCATTGAACACCAAGTAGGCAAAGTTCTTCGTGTTACTCATGCATGAGGGAGACCTGCCTGGAGCCAAGTGTCGTTCCACCACTTGACCTCCGTCAGACTCTCAGCCAGGTTCCCCATAGCACTCCTTTTATTGTGGTTACATGAATATGCATAGGGTCATTAACATATGACGTCTACATACAAACAAAGAGTACCGTGTGTGTGTGTGTGTGTGTGTGTGTGGGGATCAGAGGGTGACCCCATAAATGACTTCCCAAATCTGCTGGTCTGGAAGTCCAACAGTTCATCTAAACAAAAGGCACTTAGCCTAAAACAGATATAGCCACGTTTATCCTACCATAAAACAATAAAACAAGTACGACCTCTTCTCATGCTCCCAGGATGTAGGTGTGCATTCCAGTGTGGAATACACACCAAGCCTTTGCAGCCTGCTAAAGATCACACATCCTATCACTACACAATTGATTATACACCTCTAAGCATATATGGTTAAATATTTCTAAGCATAAATGACAATCAACAATACAAAACCTAACAGTTTCATTGTAAGATTATAACAGTGATGGCAATATAATTGTTTGTTGTTCAGCAGAACAGTGTCCAGTATGTTGGCTATCCGGTCGTTAAGTGATGACGTGACGAATCCTACTTCCGGGCCTAAAGTAGTCTGCGTTTAATATGGCTTTTGTGTTTAATGTTTTGTATTTTCTTCTATTTAATCTCAAAAAGCTCCTAAAACAGTCAGTGATCACTGTTGACCTCCCTCGGCTTTTATTACTGCTAATCATTTATTTAAGCTCAGTTTTTAAAACCTTAGGATGTAACTACAGCCCAGCCCATGCAGCAGTATATGAATGACTAACCTCGTATTGTGGATGGATTATCTCAGTTGTTCTCCTGGCTGAAGTTTGGTCCTTTTACAGCATCCTGCCATGCGATTACATTTGTTCCTGACCACCGAGAACACTCACGTTAACTTTTATCGAGTGGGAAAAAAAGTTAGCTTGTTTATATTATGCTAACATAGCTGTGTCGCTAGCGGTCACGTAGCACATCATTATATACCAGCTAGCCAAACTTCAGTAACCCTACAAACGTCACTGCTGTTTAGTTTTCTGTCTTCATTTATGCTGGAAGTGATAACAGAGCTGTACGTTTTAATTTGTTTCCAAAACCCCGCAGTCAGGACATGCTATATTGTATTTAGATAGAAGCTAGCGAGCTAACTCCCTGCTAACTTCTAACTCCGTTAAATGTCATAAATTCCGTTTTCATGGATGCCTGGATGTTAAACTCAATTGTTACACCTGGTAGAGCAGAACGCTGATCATTTTATTAAAGATGAAAGACTTTAGACAGTTTTTCAACTCTCAGTAATGCCATAGTGATTGTTTGATATATGGACCTGCAGTGGAGTTTAGGTCCAGACACGGCTAGTGACGTCAGACTTTACGACCGGATTATACTTTTTTGCATTTGAAAATAAAAGTTGGGCCGATTTTAACATCATTACAAAAACTGTTGTTAATTATTTTTTAATCATATTCAGGTTACCACAAATTGGTTTTTAATTTAGTTGAACTTGAAATGTTTGTCAGTAGGGTAAACAATTAGTATTGCACAGTCAGAAATATCAAGTTATTCTTAATACTGCATACTTGCATCTTAAGTAAGCTTTACTTAGTTATGCATAGCTTTTTTCAGTTCTGGAAACTAAATAGGTTTTATACTCTGTACTCAAAGTGAATAAGTTTCAAAAACTTAGTTGTCTTAAGTCAACTTTACTCAATTTTTTTGAGGCAACAAGTTTGCATAGTTTTTACAGTGCAGTCTTTCACATTGAAAGGAGCCAGTTTAGATTGCTTGGGCATGACACACTTGGAGGAGACCCTGGAGCAGGCACTGGAAATGCTTGAGGTTACTTCTCTCAGCTGGTTTAGGAATGCCTCTTAGAGCGTTTAAGTTGCTTAAAGCATTACAAAACTATATATTAACATAATCATAAGACAAATATTTTAATTTTCTATTTGTAAAAAACAGACAACAATATTTACTGTAGGTTTTCTGAGGAAGTACTGTACCTTTGGTCATATGGGTCCACATTTTTGTTGCTGTTCAGATAAACTTAGTATGGTAGGCTGTCTTTTTTTTTTGTCTAATTGATTGTAAACGTTTCTCCTTCTTTAACAGGAAAATGAAAGTCTATAGACACAATTAATAATATTATCCTGTAAATTAACACCTTCCACTATAAAGTCACAGGACTGAACGTCACAGAACGTTTGTTGCCCAGCTCCTTCACTACCATCTTTGTTTTACAATGAACCAAAGCCACTAACCACAAAGCCACTAACCACGAAACCACAAATAACATAACAAAACCACAAATACTTTTATATAGGTAATAATAACAGTAGTAGAAAGGTTGAATTCAGTTGGGTAATTCAGCAAAGTGCAGTGGAGTATTAGTCTTCTGAGAGAAATTAGGTTTTGTATATAGTGTTGTAAATAGTCTGTTCCACTTGTAAATGAGCACTGAAGCAGAAGGGGGTGAACTACCTATTGTTTCTGTCAGACGTTGTGAGGCGAGGAAGAAGGAACCCAAACGCAGGACTCGCAGGTGGGTGAAGACTGGTGAGGATTTATTATGAGGAGTGGATGAACAGAGGGTGAACGGACACTGACTGGCTGAACAACTGAACGGCTGACTGCACTGAGGGAACACAGGGGAAGGACAACATAACATCAACATCAATGACACGACAGAGAACTGGTGAAACCGAGGACCTTAAATACACAGGTTGAATGATGACAATGATTGGAAACAGGTGAGTACAGGGCTGAACATAATCTGACTAATGACACGGAAGACAAGCTGACACGGGGAAAAAACAGGAAGTGAGAACATTAATGTGGCGAACTAAACTGAACATGAACAAACTGAAATCACTGGGTCAACGACCCAGGAACCCTGACAGTTGTTTTCTTTTGCTTGTTAAATTAGGGCGTTAACATTAGTGCTTGTCTTTTGTTTAGTTTTGTTTCATGCAGGGTTTAGGTAGCACTTTTTTGAAATAGCTTCTTTTGTTTATTATTTTGACCCTTGGTAACCCTGGAGTTAATGCTTTCAGTTTTGGTGTTATTGGTGGCAATAAACGTCACCTTTAACAGTATATTGGCTATTTGGGTCTGGCTTTGGGGACCCTTTTTAGCTTTTATGTTGCACTTGTGTACCCCTAGACCGGGATGTAACATGGACTCAGGAAAATATATTGTATAAACGCAAGCAAAAAGTGCCAGCAGTGCAATGTAGGCTTTTGCCTATAGCTTGAGAGGAGCTTCATTCGGAGCTATTCAAGGGGCCAAAAACACAGTGACTTATTTAGAAAAAGATTTCCAATAACAAACCACATGGCCAAAGGTCACATACTTGATATTATTCAGTATTTTACAGCTTAGAGTTCAAATTGAAAATGATATATATTTTTTATTACATATTTATGTACATTCTGAGTGCCTTATTCATGAAAAACTTAAAAATTTAAATTTTGTTTTTTGTGTTTTTCTGTTTTTAATCATTGATAACACACTGGCAGTGTACAGTAATGCCAAACAACTACATACCAGATTTTGAAAAGAGACCAAAGAACATACAGCTGATTTTATGACAGTTTTGGAGCTAAAACAACAAAATGATTCCAGGCATCTTGCATAACATTATACGTGTTAAGGATAAAAATATATGTTCAGCAGATTTCACTTATTCACTCATTTAGGTCCTCTCTATAGTATGTTGTCCTCATGGGAGCCACTGTGAAATATCTGAAGCATGACAATGTGTTTAATAGCTTTTCTAAACCAGGGGTAAAATAGTGCATAGATCAGAGGGTTCAAACAGGAGTTAAAATAGAAGAGATAACGGACAATTGATGTGGATGACTCACTGAGTGAGTCTTCCCCTGCAAGAGAGACGCAATAGTATTGACAGAAACACATTAGAAACACAACTATTAGAACACCAAGAGTTCTTCCTGCTTTCAACTCAGATTTCTTTGTTGTCAGATTCACTGAAAGCTGAGAGCGCATGGCACGGGCCTGAGACACAGCCACTGCAAATACTCTTATATACAGAACTACAATAACAGAAATAGGAACAATAAAGGTTAACAAAAGATCAACAGTTCCTGCAATAAAGTTGATGACAAAAACACATTCTCCATAGCAGGAATTATGCCTTCCTGGTTGAATCAGCTCATCTTTTAAAAGGACACTACTATACAAAACACAACAGAGCCAACACAAACAAACAGAACGTTTAACTCTTGTCACAGTAATTCTGGTAGAGTAATGCAGAGGATAACAGATCGCCACATAGCGGTCAACTGATATGAGAACCATGTTTCCCACTGAAGCCGAGGTAATGATGAAAGACACATAATTAAAGAGAGAACACAAAAGGTTACCGAAAGCCCAGCAGGCTATTCCTAGGAAGATTTCTCCAGGCAGCAACAGGAGCCCCACAAGAACGTCTGACACAGCCAAAGAGAGGAGGAGGATGTTAGTGGGTGTGTGGAGCTGCCTGGAATAAGTCAAAAAAGCACCATTACCAAAAAAATCTTCCCTTAAAATTAGAAACTTTATGTTAGTGCCACATAACATTATGTTAAATTTAACTTTGTAAAACAATTAAAATAACTTGTTTTGGAGAAAGGTGTAGTGGTGGTTTTCTGTACATCAGGTTTTGCACGATCATATTTTGAAAACTTCCCAAATTAAATCTAATAGAAAATGGAATCTGCCTGAAGTAGGAGACTGAGATGATGACAAGGAGGTTCAGCGCTATGGTGATTACAGAGATGGAGCACAGCACGGTATTCAGGGGCACAGCTTCAGGACCAGTGAAATGCTGGTCTCCTGCAGGAAGAGTTGAAGACTTCTGGAAAGCATATACTGTCCTTGTTCTCCATCATCTAGATGAGGACAAGAGGATCAGCAGACATGGTCTGTTTAAGCTTTCAAATCTGATGAAATTATCTGTTTCTGTACCTTCATTTCTCCCCTCCCCCTTTCTTATGTGTTCTCAATGGACACTGATGTAACACAGCAGCGTGACTTTAATTATTTTCTGTCCAGTGAACTCTCTTCTCCATCTTACACTGGTTCTTGTTCTCCAGCATTAGTGCCCATGGAATTGGCAGCTTGCACATGTGGAAATACACCATTGGTGCTGACAGGTATGTAAAGGTTTTAGAGCAACATATGCTTTCTTCCAAATGGCATGTTTTTCAGGACAGGACTTGTATATTTCATTGAGACATTACTAAACCACATACTGCATCCATTACAGCAGCATAGCTTGGTAGTTGAACTGTCCAAGTGCTGAAGTGACTTGACTACAATTATTTGGAGCATGATGAAAAATACAAGAGTCATGTTCTGGGACTTTGATGGACAGCTATCGGACAAGGATAGAATAGATCCTTCTCCCATGATCCAGCAACTGGTTCTCAGATGTTTTTAAGAAAAGGGGATGCAAAACTGTGAGATTTGTAATTCATTCATTCCAATTTTATGTACCTTCATACAGTGTGCTCAAACATAAACTGGGGCTCAAGGGCTGAAAAAAAAAGTTCAAGTGGAAAGCTTATAGGTAGCGCAGGATTCAGGAACAGTTCAGCAGTTCAGCCTATTAAGAAGAGAAGAGGTCTCTGGAGGTTGATCTGGGGGCAAAGCAGAGGGGGCAGGATACTATATAGTCTAGTGGTGCAAAAGTCTCACGGTTCGGATCGGATCAATTTTCGGATCAGCAGAAAAAAAAGACAAAAATTTAACTCGTCATTTACTTATTTAAGTATTTTTTGCCTATTAAAAACATTCAACTCAAGACTCCGTATGTTTCGGGCTATAAGTCGCTACTTTTTGCACAAGCTTTGAACCCTGCGGCTTTTAGTCAGGTGCGGCTTTTCTATGGATCGTCCATGATTTTTGTGATATCGTAAGAGGATTTGTTTTGGTTGTTCCGCTGTTGTACGGCACTGCGTTGCCTGGCGGAAGGGCATGTGATCAGACACACAAGAGTACAATGCTGGTCGCATGTCTGTCCGGAGCACAAAAAACAAACTTGATTAGCAAGAGCAAGAGGAGTATTACAGGAGCAAAGGAAGCTTTCATTCACAAGGACTGTTAACAAGCAAGGTGAATCAACCATCACGGTGAGAACCACTGGCCATGAGAGAATGAATTTCACTTGTGTGCTGGGCTGCACAGCATCAGGGTTTAAACTTCCACCAATGGTGATTTTTAAGCGGATTACTATGCCAAGAGAAGAGATCCCAAGCGGCATCTGTCAGGCTCAGGAGGGACTTGGAGGCAGACCGTCACTAAAGTTCGTGATTTATTTACACACACAGACACCAGGTGCGAATATATACAGGTGAGGGGGCACAGGAAGAGGGTCTCCGGGGAACACAGGCATGGGAAGAAGAGGGCTAGGTACAAAATCCACTGAAGCTCAGGTAGCTCGGACTCCGGCTTTAGCTCACCAACGGCGGTCCTCAGGCTGGCGAGAATTCTGGCACAGAGAGGAAAGGCAGGTAAGTAGTGGCACGACAGAAACTCGAAAAACGGCTCAGATAGGTGATGACACTGACAGTTGTTACACAATAATCCAGCGAGGAAGCACTCTCAGCAGCCGCCTTAAGAAGTGGGTGAGATGATTGCTTGCAGGTGTCCGAGCCAGGGGCTGGAGCCGTCACGACTCCGCCCCGGTAGAGCGCAGTGTGCGGGAGGGGAGAGAGAGAGATGCAGCACAACAAAAACACTTGTAGCCATACAGAGTCAGCCGAGAAGGCACAGGGTCATGACAGCATCTCTGTTAAAGTCAACAAGAAAGGGTGGATGGTGGAAAGCGTAATGAAGGAATGGCTGCAAGAGTGCTATGGGAAGCGACCTGGAGGATTCTTTCGCCAAAAAAAACCGTTGCTTGTTGTGGACAGCATAAGGGCCCATTTCACAGATTCTGTGAAAGCAGCCATTAAGAGCACAAACTCGATTCCAGCTGTGGTTCCTGTTGGCACAACGAAGCACCTGCAGCCACTCGACATCAGAGTGAATCGTGCATTCAAAGTAGCACTACGCGTTCAGTGGGAGGCGTGGATGACGAGCGGCAATAAATCATTCACCAAAACTGGTCGCATGCGAAGAGCAAGTTTTGCCCAAGTCTGCCAGTGGATTCTGACAGCGCGGATAAGTGTGAAAACATCCATGATCACCAACAGATTTCGAAGGGCTGGACTGCTGCATGATGGAGAGGAGGACACTGCCACGGCCCTTCAGAGGGTGTTCAACTCTGACACTGACAACGAGGATTTCTTTGGTTTTGAAAGCGACAACGAAGGAGAGAAGCGGAGAGTGGATGACGAAGCCATCCTGAGCCTGTTCGTTTCCGACACTGGTGAAGAGAACTTTATGGGTTTTAGTGTGCAGGAAGAAGAGAAAGTTGTTGGTGAGTGACTGACTTTTCTTCTTGTTAAAGCCGTGTCACTGCACCTGAGCCTAAAAGGTAGACCGAATCTATTTTTCTGGTGTGCTGTAGGTTATTGTTATGTACTACATTTGTTACTCGTTTATAAAGCACAGTACATGTTCGGTACTTGTAATTATCGGTACTTGTACATATACATAAAAAGTTATACAAATATGTACCTGTAACTTGTTTTTCAAAATATTAATAAAAGGGATGTGTTTCCAAACAGCCATCTCTTTCCTGACAATTCCCTTTGTGCATATTCTCTTACATATGGTAAGTCAACATTGAAACACCTGCGGCTTTTAGTCAGGTGTGGCTAATGTATGTACAAAACAGGATTTTCCCCTGATTTTAGCTTGTGCAGCTAATATTCCGGTGCGCTTTGTAGTCCGGAAAATACGGTATATAAAAACAAATTAAGGTGCAATATAGGGCAGTACAGGGCTTTCTATCTACCACTCCACTGCGATATAATGAGCGGTCACGGTCATGTAGCTTTCCGTTGCCCTGGAGGTCCGCCCATTTGTAGTTAGGGTGTTCCAGATTAACTGCCGTCACAGATTAACTGGATTTGGTCGAACAGATGTGTGGAAGACTTGCATTTCAGGAGCTGCTACCGACAAACCAGCAAAAAAACGCCAAATGTGTCATCTGTGACACTTGTGAGGTTTCTCAAACACACTCCGTCAGTCTTGATGCTGTTGAATAACAAAATGTTTAAAAATGTCGCAAGTTTACCTGGTGATATTCTCATGCAAGACGCGATCGCGAAAACAGCAAACAATTAACACCACGCAGATGTTGTTCACAGGACAGCAAGAGTAAATGATCGGGAGAATCTAGTTGTCGTTATTGTGGAGTGGGATCGTTTCGGATTATGGATCAACCGTGATCCGTTGCACCACTAGTCTAGATACTTGGGATCAGCTGACTCAGGCGCAGGACAAACACACTCAAGGTTGGCTAGCTCAGCAAGAGGAAACACATTTTTAGTCTCTTGAGCAGCTTGCACAGGTTCAACAAACAAAACCACAAAGCTGACATCCAGAGTTGGCTTTGGGACTCTAACTTATGGTTTATGACCTCAGACTCTAGGATAATAGCCTCTGAGGTGTCTGGCAGAACCACAGTTACAGAGGAAGCAGATTATAGCATCACTATTATCCTGGGTGGCTCAGAGTCCGTAGGCACTAATAATACCAAGAATATCAACATTAAACCAGTTCATCATATGTTACTACTGAGAGCCATGTTTCTTTTTTGTTGTTCGTGGCTGATGGAAAGAACATGAAGACAGCTGCAAATGGTTTCAGCTATGGAGAGGAGCTGGATAGCCTCAGCAGCAGTAAGCAGATGGCAGGTGAATCATAGAGGTAGGGAGTGTAATCCAGTAAAAAAGCAGCTGAGGATAAAACACAGAAAAACATAAAGGTGATTTTCCTGACCTGGGATTTTATAAAAATATTCTGCAGTACATCAAAAACAAAAGAAAACCATTAATCAACATATGAACATTACGTCTGAAGTTACAGCGATTTTATTAGAGACACGGCTAAGCGTTTTGCATTTTGCATAATTTTAAAAAGTTTAAATTTGGTCAGAAGCCGATTGAACAGCAGAGATTAGGTTCTTTTCGGAAGTAAGTAAGAGGAAAAAAAAAACAGCGGCCGACAGTGCAGTAAACAATGGTAGACTTGTGTGTAACAAGCAAGAGAATAATGCAGAAAACAGATTTTTAGACGGGAAACTGTTCTTGAAGTATACAGAGAGAGAGAGGGAGAGAGAGAGAGCTGTGCATGAAGTGTGATTTTATTGTGGTGGAAGCAAAACAGTAAAAGTCAGAGGGAATTCATGACGATGTTTATGTGAAGCGTAGTTTGGATCTACTTTTGCTGCTGGTTCGGTCAATATTGTTTGGAGAGAGATCAAACTAACAGCTTTCGAATCAGCGCAAAAGGGGCGTAAACACAAAGCGCGGACTCGCGGAAACATCAGAATCAGCGAGCTGTCGGCTTTCAGCCTCGACCATGTTCGTGCCGTCGGGTGATAAAGGCGACATCTCACTGATTCTGATCCGCCAGCGGGTCCGCGCTTTGTGTTTACGTCTTTTGTGCAGAATCCGTGTACCTGCCCTCATTTACTGTTTTAGCTGTTTGGTGGTTGTTTAAATTTTGTGAGGTTTAACCTGAGATTCTGGCGTTTTGGGCAAAATAAATTTATATTAAAAAATCGATGCAGGAATTTAATGAATCGATATCAGGTTATCCAAGTCTGAATCGATTTTAATCGATAAATCAATTATCAAAACCCACCCCTAGAGCTAACATATCCAAAATTTCAGGAGTAGTTAGTCATTATAAGAAGTGTTTGTGAACTAAAAATCAAGACTGTTGGATACTGTTTGTTCGTGATTTGAACAGCGTGTGCTCCCAACACAGGAGAAACAAATTCTACTGGGGAAACCTACCTTGGCACCACCGTTGTGCAGGTGAAGCCAAAGGCAAGATATGCTTCATTATACTTTCTATTCTTGTTATATCTTGTTGGAAACATATTGATGACGCTTCATCTTTTGTTTAGTATCCATTATGCTAGCAGTGTCCAAGAGTTCTTTTTTCTTTATTCATACCCCCACCCCCCACCCCCCGCAATGGTTCTGCACCAGTGGCGGCGCCCCCCACATTACCATATTTTATTGTGTAAACTGTTGTCGGAACCATACTGAATTTAACCAGTTACATATTTTATATAGTGAGAGAGAGAGATTATGGAAATAGCTAACAAAGAGCCATTATGATTCATCATACATTGAAATAGCAGACAAATCAACAATACAGTTCTTCCAATTATTGGCTAATTAATCTTGAGAAGATCTTGCTCTTGATGAAGGCGGTCGCACTTTTCTCCTCTCCTCCTCTCCCTTAGCTTCCCTGCTTAGCCTCTTGTGTCCTTGTCTAGTCTCGTGTTTTTTGTATTACTTTTCCCTGGAACACTCTCTCAAAGTCTGTTCTCTAAAACCTAAAAGAGAATTATCGATTTGATCAACTGGTCTCTGAATGCAATTGACACCCTTTTCTCAACGAGAAGTCTGTTCTCGGGTGAGCCTGAGTGCTGAAGATATCTACCTATTCGGAACCATGATAACAGGGTTCTTGCTGATCGGAGCTGGCCTGGCCCTGGATTATCGAAGAATTAAGGAAGAGGAACTGGCTGTTTAAACCCCCACAAGGCTGCCCACTGGGATTGGAACGATGGGACGAGGCGTGAGTTCTCAAAATGGGCTCATTGAGTGCAGCACGGATAAGATCTTGGAGAAGCTTACGGCTGCCGTGAATATTCAGAATAAGACCTCTGAGCGCAAACTGGATCACATCTTGGAGAAGCTCAGTGCGATCGTGAGTTCTCAGAATCGGCTCTTTGAGCACAAGAATGACAACATCACGGAGCGTAATGTTGATAACATCACGGAGAAGCTCACGGCTCTCCAACAGGAAATTGAGACACCAGTGTTGGACTGTTAGAACAGCTTTGAAATTCATATGAGTTGTTCGCACTAAAGTAAAAACCACCATCACTTCATGCGGATACCCCTTCGGCGCCAGCTGCGGTCTCAAGGCTGGAGCTGAACAACAACACCCTGATAACGGCTGTGTGTTGAGTGTTCTTCACATTCTATGCAAGGCCACCTGGGTTGGCTGGAAGACTGTTTACTTGCCTGGCAGGGTGAAGGACATTGTCTCAGCTGAACTCTGGACACATACACACACACGCACTCAGACATATATACACATGCAGATGTACACTCATCCCCCCCTCCCACTCCAAACGCCTTTGACGCTTATTCCCCTCCGATGCTGACGGTGGATCAAGGAGACCAGCGCTTATGCTACAGGCCCTGATGCACTGTCTACACTGGCTGTCTCTCACCCTTTCCCCATCCCTGTTGCTTGTCATGTGTTTCTTTGGTGTATTAAGAGTTTTTTCATGTGCTATGTGCAGAGGTGGGTTTTTTTTTTTGGACTATCAAAAAAACCCAGTATCAACATCCTACATCATAATGAATGAAATGAACAACCATTATGAATGATATGTGCACTATTTGGAAGCAGCGTGCCCCCCTCCCCTTTCGAACGGTTATGTGTGAGCAACAACAGCAAGCAGGCGCACCGAGGGCCCTCACGCTCACTTTTCACGTGTAAGTGTGTGATGGAATTTAGAAAACACGTCTGTGCAAATTATGTCTATATTATGGCCAGAGGGGCCGATGGCAC
Source organism: Haplochromis burtoni (assembly GCF_018398535.1). Classification (NCBI taxonomy): domain Eukaryota; kingdom Metazoa; phylum Chordata; class Actinopteri; order Cichliformes; family Cichlidae; genus Haplochromis; species Haplochromis burtoni. The sequence goes on along the minus strand of NW_024583125.1, from coordinate 35,417 downwards.
GATATGGCAGCCTCGCTTCTGTCAGTCTGCCCCAGGGCAGCTGTAGCTACAACCGTAGCTGCCTCCACCAGTGTGTGAATGTGAGAGTGAATGAATAGTGGCATTGTAAAGCGCTTTGGGTGCCTTGAAAAGCGCTATATAAATCCAATCCATTATAATATTGTCTTCTGTTTTTGTGTTTGTTGTAGGGCTGTTAGTGTTACCATGTTAATGCCTTCATCACAATTACCGCGATTAAAAATTTTAACACAATAACCCATCTGGAGCCCAGAATGGACAAACTAAACTGGACAATTTGGTCGCTACCACTGTTGGGTGTGATGCTTTACAGTTTTCAGTAATGCAGTACCGTAACTTGTTACTATACTAAATTCAGTTTACATTGCAGTTAAAATTATGCCGCTACCTACCTTTGAAAGCTAACATTTGATGACATACCCTTACTAACAGTTTTTGACATGTTTATATCACTAAAGGTTATTTGTGATTAAAAAACATGAGTTTTTCCAAGGGAAGTCACAATTAGTTTTCTAGGTAGATGGCACTGTCACAACCTTGATTCATGCCCAGACCATTTTTTTTCTGTAACAAAGCCTGAAATATGATTGAAAAAGCCCAGTTCTGAAAAGAGAAACAAGGTTTACGCCTAGAAGGCATTCAAGAGGGAAGGATTAAATACTTTGAGCTAAAAGCTGAATTCACTCTTGCCTAGTGTATCTTACTCATTTGTTTTTTAATTACCGCGTAGAATGTCTTCAGTTTTCTAGTTTTTATTTAAAAGATATGGAATTATCAAACTACTTCAGTAAATTTTACTTTTATTTTAAATTTTATTTTCTTCCTCAGTCATATACTGCAATCATAATTAATACAATTGATCTATTACTACTCTAAATGATTATAAACATTATATTCAATAAAACTGTGTTGTGAAATAAATAGGATTGAATTTATAATTAATCTAATACATTTAGACTCATCAGTCTAATCATATTAATCTCTCTATGCAATTTACATAGCAGGCCACATTCAACATATGCATAAGTGTTACTAGTTAAATAATGCCACTCAATTATGTCATAATGACACTTTTCTCCCAGTTTAAGAGATTCTAAAAGGAAGGAAAGATTTTTAAGGACTGGAAAAGAGGTTTGATCTGCTGCTGTTTCTAAAGACAGCCATAATTCAAAGTCAGTTTCAGCAACAAGTGAATCTAATTATTTCTTTAAACTGAAATTTGCACCCTTGATGTTTACATTTATTTAACTGTCATAATTCAATAATATAATTTTTATTTAAACAAGGTGATAAAAATGTGTATTTCCAGACTATTGGATGTATCAATTGACTGGTTGAACATCTTACTGGAACAGGTTTCATTGTATTTCTATATTACGTTGGCCTCACTGCTGTCACGCTTGAATATCTGAAAAGTGATGATGACTTTAACAGCATTTCTAAACCAAGGGTAAAACAGGGCATAAATTAGTGGGTTTAGACAAGAGTTAAAATAATAGACGATGACCACAATAGAGGCAGATGAATCACTGACTATGTCTTCTACAACAAGAAAGTAACAATAAAATGGACAGAAACTGGCCAGAAACACAACTACAAGAACCCCCAGGGTCCTGGCTGCTTTCAGCTCAGATTTGTTTGTTTGATTCAGTGAACGCTGAAGTGTAGCTGTAACATGAGAGTGCATGGCACGAGCCTGAGACACAGCCACCACAAATACTCTCATATATAGAACTATGATGATGGAAACTGGTACGATAAAAGATAAAACAAGGTCAATTATGCCAGCAATATCACTGGTGATAAAGACACACTCTCCATAACAGGAATTATACCTGCCTGGTTCAATCAGGATATTCTTTGTACAAAGAGTGCTGTAGAAAGCCGAATAAAACCAACACATACAAACACTAAGTCTGATTTTTGCCACAGAAATTCTACTGGGGTAATGCAGAGGATCACAAATTGCCACATAGCGATCAACTGATATGAGAACTATGTTACTTATTGAAGATGTTACAACAATGTAGCCTAGATATGTATAAAGTGAACACATGGATTCACCAAATACCCAGCAGACTGTGATTCTAAAAATCTCAGCTGGAATTAACAGGAGACCAACAAGAAAGTCTGACACAGCCAGAGAGAGGAGGAGGATGTTACTGGGTGTGTGCAGCTGCCTGCAGGGACACAGAAGAGAAAATAATAATCATTAATCTTTTCAAAGTGTCAAAGTAAGAAAATGATTCATTGATAATGAATTACACAATACAGTTTGGTTAAAATACATGGAGAATATGTCAGATTCACTTCATTCGTCCATCAACAAATCATATGACATAAATCATACTCTCAAAGTTTATAAAATTTAAGCTAAAGTTGAAGTCAATCTCTGCCTGAAATGGGAGACTGAGATGATAACAAGAAGATTGAGACCAGCAGTGATCAAAGAGATGCACGACAGCACAATGTTCAGGAGCACGGCTTTGGACCAGTGAAGTGTCGGCTTGATGCAGGAATTGTTGAGGAGTTGTGGAAAGCAGAGCTCGACTCCTTTCTCCATCACCAAACAGCTACGCCTCCCACCGCTCTTTGACCAAGACTTCTCATAGAACTAATTTATCTCTTTCTGCTTTCCCTCCTCCTCATTACCTCTTTCCTTTTCTATTAAATGATGTCCCTCTTTCGCTCTACACAATCTGCCACACTTCAGCTGTTTCACACTTGCTGTTTCATAGACAGTTGATTCATATTTTTACAGTTGTTTGGGACTCGTGATATGTATTATTATGTTTTACACTTGAAACTATCTGCGTTATAACTTTGCGTAACATAGATACACAAAGGTTTCATGGCATGGGTTTCCATAGCCTAGAAGATTCAGTAGGCATAATGTGAAGGTGACCAGACACCCTGAGTACACCCCTTCCCTTTGAAGCTGCAACTATGACAGTCATATGTGCCCACTCAGCATTCAGCAAACCTGAGCTTTATCTGAGTTTAGAAGTAGGAAATTAGAGGTCATGCAGGTCTTGATGTGTTAAAGGCCTCTGACCAAGATATGTCCTTCAATGTGCATATTAAACAAATATGTTGGACTGCTTTCTTCCAACTGCGCAAAGTCTCTAAAATTAGAAATAAGTGAAGCTGGAACATTAATTCATTCATGTTTTACTTATAGCCTAGACTACCGTAATTCATTACTATCTGGATATCCTAAAAACTGCCGGTTGTTAGGTTTTGTTCCCTTTCAGGTCCTTTTTTTTTGGAACCAGCTCAAGGCTTGGATTCGGAAGACAAACACTCTGTCTACTTTTAAGATAAGGCTTAAGACTTTAATTTCCCATAAAGCATATAGTGAGCGCTGGATCAGATGAACCTGAATACTCCTTTACTTATGCTGAAATAGATCTAGGCTGCTGGGGGATTCCCCAGTGTTTCTTCTTAAGTTACCCTTTTCACTCACTGTGTTTATATACCTCTCTGCAATTAATTATTAGTTATTATTAATTTCTGGCTCTTTTCCACACCATGTCTATGTTTTGTCTTCCTCCCCATTACCCCCAACTAGTCGCAGCAGATGGCCGCCCCTACTTGAGCCTGGTTCTGCCGGAGATTTCTTAAAACCGAGTTTTTCCTTCCCACTTCCGCCAAAGGGCTCGTTCAGAGGGAGTCATATGAATGTTGGGGTTTTCACAGGTTCTTTGTATTATTGTACGGTCTTTACATTACAATATATTTGAGCAAATGTTGTTGTACCTAAATGTCTTATTTTTTTATTATTGTTTTTATTACAGCAGCAAAATAGAGACAAAAATAGACAAAATCCCCCACACACTATTACATCCATGCAACCATGTGGCCATTCCTCATACTGTAATTACCTCATTAAAGACCATTAAAAGAGAAATATGCTTAACCTGCAAACCACCTGATTAGCAGCAATTGGATTAGAGAGTAAAGCAACTGAAAGTAGACATCCGTGTAAGGTGGTAGAAAGCTGCGGTTGTAGATGTGCTGATTCATTCAGGGTTAGGGTTCTTATTTAATTTAATAACTGTACAGTACTCTGTTTATAGTAACAATTGTCCTTAATGTAAAAATGTAAATATGTAAGAAAAATTGTGTATGTTTCTGTTCTGTGTCCTGTGTACTGTTTGTTGTATATGTGTCTTTCTGGCTGCTGTTACAACCAAATTTCTCCTTGTGGGACAATTAAAGGATTATTCTATTCTATTCTATTCTATTCTATTCTATTCTATTCTATTCTAGACTGCACCTAAGACTAAATGCAGCTTAAAGGAAAACCACAATTTCATCATGCATTTGCAAATACTGACGCTGAATAGAAATGGCAAATTTTGTACTAAGCAACAGAGCCAAAACATTGTCATGAAAGAAAAATGAGTTAGACTAAGTGTCCCAAATTTATGACTTGGGTTTGGTTTTAGAGAGTTTGAATCATAGACGGTAAGAGTGTGCCTAGGATCATAAAATACTGCTCACCCATGACTGTGTGGCTCCACACAGCTCCAACACCATCATTTGCATACAACACCACCAGCATCAGCTATATTTTAGATCAGCAGTCTCCAACCCCCAGGCCACAGACTGGTACTGGTCTGTAAGCCATTTGGTACCGGGCCACGAGAGTTGAGGCTCGGGTGTGAAATTGTTTTCAGGGTTTTTATCGTTAACTCAGTTTCCCTGGGCCTTTTCCTGTGTTGTAGTTGTGTGTCTTATTTTGAAAGAAATATTTACGTGTTACTATAGCAACCAGAGAGCATTAAGGGGCAGAGAGGAGGATGTTACTCTCAATGTTGTTGGCGCATTTCAGGGGGACGCTGCTAAGTTAGACAATTACACAGTAAATTTGTCTTTATTATTATATTTACAAAATACCACACTTTTTGTCTTGGTATTATCATTTTATTTTGTTGTATTTATCCGTGACACCTTAAAGGCTGGTCTGTGGCGCAAAAATGTTGGGGACTGCTGTTTTAGATGCTTACAGAGCACAGGTAAAAGCCCTGACATCACGGTGTCCAGATAACAACCTGCTGCTCAACGTCAGCAAGACAAAGGAGCTCATTGTGGACTATAAGAGACTGCAGGGCAGCAGGAACACTCCTTTTGACATTGAGGAAACAGAGGTGGAGAGAGTCACATGCTGCAGGTTCCTGGGGATTAACATTAATGAGGATCTGAGCTGGTCACATCATATTGATGTGATCACAAAAGCAGTGAGACAGCGGCTCTTCTTTCTGCGGTGGCTGAGGAGGTTTGGCATGGATTAGAGAATACTCACCAACTTCTGTCAATACACCATTGAGCATATTCTATCTGGCAGCAGTGTTGGGGAGTAACGGAATACATATACCGACATTG
>NW_024583125.1:27358-29534 GCF_018398535.1 Haplochromis burtoni | reverse complement strand
CACTTTAAATTTATTTCAAAGGAAAAAGCTGAAAATTTAAATAGTTAAAAGTTGAAATGTAAATAGTTGTTTTTTGTATATATAACAGGTAAATGAACATGGTGATTGTGTTCACTGTGAATAAACGCACTGTTCTTCGCTTAAAAGAATACCCTGGCCTGCGCCTAAGTCTCTTTCAGAAACCATATCAGAACGATCCAGCCAGCATGGACTTAGCAGGATAGGACCCCGTGGACCAGGCTCTGGCCACCCAGGAAGCCGTGCTTGCCCGCCATGAACAAATGCTCGGGCAGCTATGGCATGACATCGCCGCATTGACCCAGGCGGTGGCGCAGTTAATACCGCTGGAAGGAAATGCGCAACCAGGGAATCCTCAGCCACCCAGCCTGGCTCCCCAGGTGGCACCGCCTGCCGCAGCGTCAGGTAGCTCACCTCGGGTTGGTATGCCGTCTGACGGACCTCTACCCACACCAGAACTATTCTCAGGTGAGTCTGACAAATGTGCCGGATTTCTGGCTCAGGTTTCTCTAACGTTTCGCGAGCTGCAGCGTTTTCATAGCAATGATGGGGCGAAGATCATTACTTAGTTCAACTTCTGAGGGGCCGTGCACTAAAGTGGGCCCAGGTTGTGTTAAACTCTGATCCTGTCATCACCTACGCTGACTTTCTCTCCAAATTTAAGAGTGTGTTTAACCCAGGCACCGGGGCTGAGGCCGCTGCTCTCCGTCTCCTCAACTTCAAACAAGGTAGGAGGAGCATGTCCGATTACGCTATCGACTTCTGGATTCTGGCAGAAGAGGTGGGGTGGAATCAAGAGGCGCTACGGAGCGCGTTGTTGAACAATATTAGAGAAGAATTAAGGGACGAGCTAATCATGCACGATCTTCCTGCCTCCTTTAATGAGCTAATGTCCCTGTGCATTAAGGTTGATGAGCGGCTACAGGCTCGCCAGTCGCAGCGGAACTACAACTCCCATGAGGCTGCGGGAGTCTCTGGCACCGGCGCCATGGCGGATGCTGGCCCCTCCCGGAATCACGAGAGCGGGGACGGAGATGAACCCATGCAGCTGGGCGGCTCCCATCTCACCACGGCGGAGCGTCAGCGCAGAATTTCGGCCGGTGAGTGCCTCTATTGTGGCCATAAGGGACATGTTGTAGCTACCTGCCCTTCGCGGGCAAAAGGGCGTGCCCGCCAGTGATGGTAGGAGTACTGGTGGGCGAGCTAAGCCAGGAAGAAGCTCCTCCCCATTTAACGCTACCGGCCAAACTTTCCATTCATTCTAAGAGTCGCTCCCTGTTGGTATTAATCGACTCTGGGGCAGAACAAAACTTTATTGACTGTCAGTTAGCCCAGCAACTTGGGTTACAATTGGAGCCCCTGCCTCATGCATTACGTGTTACGGCGTTGTCAGGCCAACGCCTTCCGGATATCACTCTGGTGACGGAGCCTGTAGAGCTCACCCTCTCTGGCAATCATTCTGAAGAAATCTGTTTTTTGGTGTTTAAAGCAACTCGCACTCCACTAGTTCTTGGCCACCCTTGGTTACAACAGCACAACCCTCACATCAATTGGCTAAAGGGGTGTATCACTGGGTGGGGGGAGGACTGCCACATGACCTGCCTTAAAGCTGCCTCACCTCCAAGCACTGAAACGCCCTCTCCTGGGGAATTGAAAGCGGCTGATTTAACTAATGTGCCCTCTGTTTATCACGACCTAGCTGAGGTATTTCAAAAGGCCTGCGCCCAGTCACTTCCTCCGCATAGGCCCTATGACTGTGCTATCGATCTGCTCCCGGGAGCTCTGTTACCCACCAGTTGGCTGTATAGCATCTCACTGCCTGAACGAGAAGCTATGGAGAAGTACATTACGGAATCCCTGGCTGCCGGACTCATTCGAGCCTCCACTTCTCCAGTCGCGGCAGGCTTCTTCTTTGTTGAAAAGAAGGATAAAACCCGCCATGCATCGACCATCGCGGATTAAACAACATCACAGTCAAAAATAAATACCCTCTGCCTCTCCTCACTTCGGCCTTCGAACTCCTCCAAGGGGCTACTGTTTTCACCAAACTGGATTTGCGAAACGCATACCATTTGGTTCGCATCTGTGAGGGCGATGAGTGGAAGACCGCCTTCAACACCCACCTCGGCCACTTCGAGTACCTTGTCATGCCCTTTGG
>NW_024583125.1:24675-26116 GCF_018398535.1 Haplochromis burtoni | reverse complement strand
CTGCCAACTCCATCCAGGCCGTGGTCCCATATAGCTTTGGACTTTGTGACCGGACTGCCGCCATCAGCAGGTAACACTGTCATACTTATCATCGTAGACCGTTTTTCTAAGGCTGCCCACTTCATAGCTCTACGCAAGCTTCCCACGGCCTTGGAGACTGCACGACTGCTTACCCTCCACGTGTTTCGTTTGCACGGGATCCCGGAGGACATTGTTTCTGACAGAGGTCCCCAGTTCACATCTGGCGTCTGGAAGGAATTCTGCTCCTCATTAGGAGCAAAGGTCAGTCTGACCTCCGGTTACCATCCCCAAAGCAACGGTCAGTGTGAGAGAGCTAACCAAGAGCTCGAGGCAGTGTTGTGGTGCATAGCGTCCTCTAACCAGTCCATCTGGAGTGATGAACTGCCCTGGATTGAGTACGCCCATAACAGTCTGACTTCCTTCGCCACCGGTCGGTCTCCCTTCGAGGTCTCACTGGGTTTCCAGCCGCCTCTCTTCCCCTCTGTCGAGGGTGAGCATTCTGCACCGTCTGTCCAGTCCCATCTACGTAGGTGCCGATGAGCTTCTCTCTCGGGCCGCACGGATGCCGTTGCTGCGCACCAAGAACCGAACCAAACAGATCGCAGATCGCCACCGCACACCAGCTCCAGCATACACCGTGGGACAAAAGGTATAGCTGTCCACTCGCTTTGTTCCTCTCAGGACTGAGTCCAAAAGACTCAATCCAAACTTCATTGGTCCGTTTGAGGTTTCGGCGCTGGTTAAGCCTGTCTCTGTGAAACCCCTGCTGCCACGAAACATGAGGATTCACAATGTGTTCCACGTCTCCCAAATCAAACCTGTCTGGAGTAGCCCTCTGTGCCCTCCTTCCAGGCCCCCTCTGCCCGCCTATTCCGTCACGCGGATTATGGACTCTCGCGTGGCTTCCAGTACCTGGTGGACTGGGAAGGCTATGGCATTGAGGAGCGGTCCTGGGTTCCGCGGGCCGCTGTCCTGGACAAGTGTATGCTGTGGGCCTTCCATCGGTCTCGTCCTGGTAAGCCTGGTGGGTCGCCGGGGGGCTCCCACTGAGGGGGGGTACTGTCATGGTCCCTGTGCCCCGCTGGTCGACCCTCTATTCGGCAATATGTTTGTGGTTTGTTTGCTCTCTCTCGCTCTCTCTCTCGCCGCGGCGACGCTCATTGCGGGCTCCCGCTGCTGGCCCACACACCTGCTCATCACCGCACCGGCCGCTGATCCCAGCTGATTACTGCACTACTTAGATGGCGAGTCTGCACTAGTCTTCGCTGGATCGCTGAGCTATCAGCGTCAGTTAAACTTGTGTATCTGCCAACCTGTATCTTGAAAGCCTTTTGTTATTATCCCGCTAACCCGACCTTTTGTGTTTAGATCGTTTTTGGAACCGGATTCTGAGAGGAGTGACTGAGGAGGAGCTTTTGTA
>NW_024583125.1:0-10765 GCF_018398535.1 Haplochromis burtoni | reverse complement strand
CAGAAAGTGTGGAACACCCTTCTCCCAACCCTGTTTCCCACGGACCCTGGCGACCCGGACCCGTTTCCCCTGCACGTTGTATATAGCCACTTGGTGTATGTGTTCACTGTAAATAAACGCACTGTCCTTCGCTTAAAGGAAAACCCTGGCCTGCGCCTGAGTCTCTTTCGGAAACCTTATCAGGAACAGACCTGGTTTTTAGAGAGAAGTTTGGCAAACAAGGAAAGCTGAGAACATTTTATTTTTTATTTTCATTACTTCACTTTTGCTTCATAGCAGCCACAGGATGGCACCAGAGTCCAGTTAAAGAAACAAAGTTTAAAATCTGTTTTTCTTCACACCCCTTCACGCTCTTCTTTTTGTTTACATCCAAAATGTAATTTAAGGAAAATTTTGAGTAAAGTTATTTCATTGTTGCCTGAAGATAATATTTATGCTTGTATGCATTTGTAGGAGCTGGAGAGGATGGAGACCTTTTTTGCTGAGGTCTTTAATCTTGTTAAACCGCATGATGACACACTAACAGAAAGAAATAACCATTCAGTGAAAATGAAAATCTGTGGATGCAACATCTGGAACACAGAGAGTGGAATATGTAAACAAATCTATCTGGTTAATGTAAAAAAACAGTTAACCTGGAACACCGGGGCTGTGAGCTCAGTACACTCTGTAAGCTGACTGTTAGTGAAGCTAGCGACATCTCCGAAGACATTGGAGCGCTTTTGCAAACATGTTCTATGTTGACAACCTGACCAGATATGTGAAGATTATGTCACTACATTCTCAGATAAAACATTATTAAAAGTGTAGTTGGTGTAAAAGTTTATTGCCGCTTGTGATTAGAAATGCATTCTGGGATACCCGGCTGCCCCAAGTCCATACTAACACCAGTTCATAGCAATCGATTATCTAGGATCAACTTGTCTTGACTTACTTTGCACAGTAACCAATCAGATGTTAGACAGGCTGCAGTGGCAGCATTAACCCCACCCCCTGAGTTTGATGAGTGAGGCTAACAAATAAAATTATTCAAGAACACAGCCGCAGGGTCAGAAGTGCCAAAATGAATCAAATAAATACACCATTAAATAATTAAATAAATGTGTCAATAATTAATAAACATATTTGAAATAAATTAATAATTTATTAAACATTTTAAATGAAATGAATGGGTATTCATTATTGAAATATTTATTTAATTAATTATTTTCCATTTTAATGAATTAATGAAACATTGATATAATTATTTAATGGCCTATTTAATTAATTCATTTTGGCACTCCTAGCCCTCCATTTTTGGGTTCACCTTTCAGCAAAAGAAACTAGAGATTGTGAGGCATACATGCCAACCCTCCCGATTTTTCCCGGAAGAATCACGAATTTCAGTGCCCCTCCCGAAAATCTCCCGGAGCCACCATTCTCCCGAATTTCCACCAGGACAACAAAATTGAAAAACCATATCTCAGATTGGCCGAACCAATTCCAGTTTCCAACAACGGCTACTACTACTGCAGTTACTTAGTTTTAATCAGTGTTGGGTAAGTTACTTTAAATTAGTAACTTAGTTATATTACTAGTTACTTCTATCAAAAGCAACTCAGTTACTTCAAGTTACTCGTTGCTTTCAAAGTAACTAGTTACTAGGGAAAGTAACTTTGGTTTTACTCAGAATTCTCTTGTTAATGTGTTGCTTCCATAACTTTGCCAGTCGTCTAGCTTGCTTACTTGCCACAAGTGCACTGTGCCACCTACCAATACAAAAAATAATAATAATGTGCATATTTCCACAAGAGAAATCCCACGCCTGGACCGTCGTTGACCGCAGCCATGTTTCTAGCCTACGTCACAGCATCATGTGCGCTTTTTACATCCAACACAAAAACTGCAGTCGTGATGCTTTTGATTGTACTCGGAAATTCTGACTTCCGAGTAGGAAGATGTAGGCAACACCAGACTGCAGATGAGCTGCATACAGGGCTGGACTGGGACAAAAAATCGTCCCGGGCATGTTGACTAGAGACTGGCCCACCATTATAGGAAAAATCATAAAGCCTTTAAATGAAAACAAAGGCTGTTGTGACAGTGATGTACACTGTTTTGATGGTATATATGTATCAATCGTTTGTTGTAAGACTCAGATAATTATTTTTTAAAGGCGAGACATTTTAAATGACATAACAAAGAAAAGTATTTCTTTGTGCCCCCCTCTCCCTGTTAATGCCCTATCTGCCCCCCTGGCAACACTTTGCTAGACCCTCCCCTGCAACGTTACCAGCTGTCAGCTACGTAGAAAAAGGATCCTGGTGTTATTTGTCTCTCAGAAACAGTTCATAACTTCCCTTCAACTCATTCATGTTAACTATGCTGGCATTAGGTATTTTCTGTTCTGCAGCAGTTTGCCCTCTAGTGGTTGTTTTTGTGTATTTTTTTTTACTCTGTAAGATCGAGCCAGAGGCAGTTTCACCTCCGTTAATCTGTTGCCATCCATGCCTTCACAAGCTGATAAACGGTCATCATCTGTGAGTAATATTGTTTGTTATCACTGAGACAACTTGTGTGCATTATTATTTGTTGTGAAGGCGTGATATAGTTTGTAGTTAGAATTTAATTTGAATGCATGTATAACCTAAGCTAGTAGAGGTTAAGCTAGCTCATATGTCATGTGGTTTCTTTAACGTTTTGATCATGAGTGTGATTTCATTTGATGTTTTATTTGGGCACTCACTAAGCAGATAAATATTGTGCTCATATTTTTGAATATGTGTTTGTTATACTGTATATTGAGGCAACATTTTTATTGGTTTATTTCTGGTTTTGTCAACAGTTTCACACTTTTTCCTTATTAAATCATCCAACTCAACACATTGGCCTGTTCCCTGGATTTTGATTAGGAGAGTGTTTAGCTGTCTGTATAGCTGAGTCTACGTTCACGAGGACAACGCTTAGTGAGGACAGAACATTAACTAAAAGGTAAACCTGTTTCTCCATCACCTGCTCAGCTCTGATGATTCAGTAAGGACATCTCCTGGTTTCATCTTCATGTTTCCCTCTCACCAGATAACCAAACCGATATCATGACCAGCAGCTTTACAGCTGTGGCTCCAGCAAACATCAGCTGATACTAGAAATTAATATTAAATAAATTCTAACAACAGCTGATCAAGCTTAAACGTGCTGCTGTTGTTTAGCGCGACATCAGCTGGTTTCCTCTTTCTGGCGCAAAGTGGGCGATAAACAAACAAGAGAGAAAAGCTGATCACATCGGTGCGTTGGTGGGTCTTTGTGTCCGGGGATGGGCGTCCAGGTACACACCGGCTCACTCCTTGGTGGCTGCTTATCGAGCCCTGGAGCCTGGGGCTCGCTTGGGCCACTTTGGGGGTGGAGTGCCCTCGGCCTCTCGGCCTGGGGCTCGGTCACTCTGGCGCAGCTGGCTGCTGGCGGAGCTCCGGGCACGTCACTGCTAACCCCCCCTGGCTTACTGCTCCGCGGCTGCTGAGTGAGCCCTCATCTGGGACTCTCCTCAGCTCTTTCTGGGACAGTGGCGCGGCTGCCCCTCTGTTGGTCTTCCTTGGTCTCTTGTGTTCTGGGGGCCTCTGGATGTCTGGAGTTTTGATCTCCTCCATACCTGCTTCATGCCCTGGAGGACGGGGCTGTGGCCCCCCCACACCCTCTAACAGATCATTACATGAAGGAACCTTTTAAAAACAAGCGCGTCATGCTCACAGGTGTACACACGGGTGCTCACACACACAAACTACACCCTTTTTGGCTCCTACCTTAAAGCACACTGTGTTCTGTTGATCTTACGTGCTGCACAATAATGTTTAACATTTAGTATTTACTGTTATATTCCCATAGATCATCATGATGTTGTTTATTCTATTGCTCTAGTCTTCTTCTGCTTGATTTCTTTTTTCTTTCTCAACAGGTGATCCAGGAAATGAAAAAGAGAAGAAAAAAAATGTGATGAAGCAGATTTTCATTGTCTTTTCTCTCTATCTCTTTTCTCCTTTTTTCTTTCCCTCTCCTTCTGTTAACGTTCTTCTGAACTGTTCTTCTTGTTTTTCTTTCCCGTCACCGAGTCCAGTCTGGCCTGATTACAGTAACTTAGAATAAAAATAACTAAGAAAAAAACAAAACAAAACAAAACATGATTTATAAGTCACTTAAATAACTTAAACATCTTATTTTGAAGGCTATACTGTCCCATTTCACAGTGGCTCACTTTCGGTCTACCTGGCTTTCAGAGGACCCCGCCCACTTAGACCGCAAAGGCCAGGTCCGCCTGAAAATAGTAACGGTGACATTTAACTTATTTTATCCAATAAATAAACACTGTAAAATTCAAGTTTTTTGTATATATATGAATATGTATATCCCTCCCCCCCTTTTGAATGTCTCCGTAATTCTGAGGTCTCAAGGTTGGCAAGTATGCTGTGAGGTGATGTATCAACAAGGAGCATAAGGCTACCTAGCCACGTTAGCTACCTACAGATAGGGTTTGACTTATTTTCCTCTTCCTTAACTTTTAAATTAAAAATAAAAACACAAACCAACATATCAGCTGTAAAAAAAAAAATTCATTAACCTTTGGTCTAATTGGCCTAATCAGTCAATTCACACTTCCTGTTGGAGAGTAAAATTCAGTTGTTGGGAAGAGGGGAAAGTTTTAGGAGTGATGGCGAGAGAGAGAGAGAGAGAGAGAGACTTTGACTTTTCACACAACTTTATTTACACCACATTAAAAAAACAAACAAACAAAAAACACAAAAAAGTAACACAAAAATGCTACCACATGATCAGTAACATTCATTGTACACTAACCATTAACTAAGGTGCCCAGCACACACCCAGCACAAAAGTTAAGAACAAGTGTCCAATCTGCTCCTACTGAACACAAAACCCGTCCAATCCCCCACATAATTTCAAAGGAGTCCAGATTATTAGTCAGAGAGTAAAAAGCATACTCTACTCTCAGATGGGATGCCAACAATCCCTTTAAACTCTACACAACATCAGTCCAACCCTGACCTAGCATCTGGTTCTTCCTAGTCTTCCATATTGCCAGCTTGGCTGTACAAAACAAAAAATTTATCAGAATCAAGGTCCGTCTTTTCTTCACTGAATACTTAGGGCCAAAAACAAACAAAGGTACAGAGAATGTCTCCCCCAGAGATTCCACCCACTCCTGCAACAAAGAAACTAAACCTACTAGCCGCGGACAACAGACCACTAAGTGCTCCAGCGTCTCCCTTTTTGAACAAAACGGACAACCTTCCCCAGTGCTTGGGTTCAGGTGAGCTCTGTGTCTTTTCGTGGCTATACAATCCTCCACTGGAGGTCAGCCATCCATTTTTCAACAGGAGGCTTATACAGGACGCTCCACCTGCCTTTAGGGGTAGAACCAAAAAATTCCATTTTGACTCCCTGATTCCAACCGGAGAGTGGAAATTAGTGATGTGCTGGTCGCGAACGAAACAGCTCTTAGAGCTGACTCTTTGAAGTGAACGACACGAGCCGGCTCCCTATTGGGAGCGGTGTTTTTTTGTTTTTTTTTTTCTCTCACCCTCTCTCTCTCGCACTTTTTTTCCGCTTCCCAGCGCACGCGAGCCTTGTGCTTTGCGCTGGGAAGAGGGGGGAGGGGCGGTAGTTATACTCGCAGTAGCACAGGAACAGAGCAGGAGGGAAAGAGAGAGAAAGAGAGCCAGGGACAACAACGTCACATTAGAAAGGTATAGTAATCATCCACATCCAATAAAGGATTCAGAAAGTTTATTCATGCAGGCCCATATGACAGAGAATATGCATCTTCTTTTTGTTTTCATATTTTTATTTATATTTAATTGTGTTGTGGTTTGCAGTATTTTGTGTTGTTTAACTTTAAATTTGTTTAAAAGGAAAAAGCTGAAAATTTAAATAGTTAAAAGTTGAACTGTGACTAGTTGGTTTTGTATTATATTATTTATCACATTTTATGTGGAGTGAATAAATAAAAGTACATTTACGGTGGCCGCTAGAGACAAAGCACGTACAAACTCCAAAACACGTGAAAACTCCGAAGCACGTACAAAACACAACAGAAGTGCTCCAGGATGCTAGGCACAGTGTTGAGCTTTTGTTACCTAGTGGCTACACAAGCCAGCAAGTACCAACGACCGGATTTGGTGTGTGGTAGTAACAGGTAAATGAACATTTTTTTTAATTATTTGAATATATATGAGCGCTTGTGTATAAATACACAAACAATACACATATGCTTTCAATTGTGTAATTTATGTGATCTAGGTAGCTCTGTTTTGGAAGTTCAGTTAACGCTAGAAATTTTGTACATGTACGTGCTTTGGAATTTGTATGTGCTTTTTGGAGTTTATACGTGCTTTGTCTCTAGGGGCCACCGTATATATTTACATATAAACATATATAAATAAAACCACTTTTTTTTTTTACATTACTCATTTCTGTTGTACATAATTTTATATTGTTGTTAATAATAAATTAATTAAAGCAACAAAACAACCTGAAGAGCTGGCTGGGAGCCAAAAGAGCCGGTTCTCTAGAAAGAGCCGGAAATCCCATCACTAGCGGAAATTCAGCACCTTAACATAGCTAAAATATAGCTGCTTCTTCCCACAAGAGCTAAAAACATCTAGCCCTGGTGTTCCCATGGGGAGAAGTAGGCCACTCCCCTCAGGCTGCTCCTCAAAGGCAGGACTGACCATCAATGAAGGAAAAACATATTCGCTGTCATCAGCCCATTGATCAGCTAGGACACGGTCTCCAGAAAAGTCTCTCAGGGATGGCGACAGAGATTGCCAAATTTCCTCCATAATTCTCCCCAGCACTCTGGAGGACTTAATGCCTGTGGCACCACCAAATGCGCCCATTGACATCCTTGTAAGATGACCCAGTTTGATAATGCCAGCCTCCACAAACTTGCTCCTTATCGTAGCAGAAGAAAACATAGTGCCACGAAAAAAGTAATTAAAAACCAGTGGCTCCTTAAACAGCCACGTCCCAGGTCTGGGGTCAGGAGTACGTGCGACCTTCAGTGTCTGCCAAACGTTAACCATAGGGCTTTAAAATGGTACAAGTCCAGACAGATCCACTTGATCCAATTTCAGAAGAAAGAGTAGTTTATCCAATCCAAGCTGGCCTGCTCTCCTAAGAAGCAAGTGAGCAGAAGTCAGCCAGCCATAACCACAGCCATATAGCAGCTTCTGTGCCATCTGTAATCTAAAGGTTCTATTACGCCTTGTCCCCCCTCTGCCACAGAAAGATACAGGGCTGCCGCACGAAGCCAATGCTGACCCAACCAGACAAACTTCACCAGAAGCTGCTGCATCTCTTTCCAGAAGATCGGGTGGTGGCACTAAAACAAGTAATCTGTGCCATAAAGACAAGGCAACTAGATTATTTGCTGTTAGAACTCTTTCCCTGTAGGACAGATAGGGGAGCAACCAGTTCCATTTAGACAACTTAGTCTCCACCTTTTCTCACACTCCCTTCCAGTTCTGCTTCACAAAGTCATCACTCCCCAAGTAAACCTCAAGAGTTTTAATACCCCTTTGACCCCATCGAAGGTTCCCAGGAAGTTTGGGAATACTCGCCAAATTCCACTGCCCCACCAAAGAGGCCTCACTCTTATCCCAATTAACCCTGGCTGAAGAAGTGTTTTCATATAAAACCAGACATTCCTTTAATTCCTGCACATCCCTTTGATCCTAATAAAAACATTAACATCATCAGCATATGCTCACACAACAACAGGAGAGCTCTGAGCCAGATCTGGCAAAGAGAAACCCCTCAACTTGCTCCTCAATCTACAGAGAAAAGGCTCAATAGCAATGCTATAGAGTAGTCCAGAGAAAGGGCAACCCTGTCTAATTCCTCTCCGAACTGGCACAGGGCAACTCAACCCTCCTCCCACCTTCACAACACAGCAAGTATCGCTATACAACAGCTTCACCCATGTCAGAAACCCCTGCCCAAACACCAAAGGTCTTCAAGGTGGAAAAAAGAAAAGCATGGTCCACACGGTCAAAAGCCTTCTCCTGATCAATAGATATGATGCCAACTTTAGCATTGTACACTTTACAAATATCAAATTCATCTCTCATTAAAAATAAGTTATCAATCATAGACCTATCTGGAAGACCGTAAGATTGATCTATACCAATCAACAGTTCAATGACCATTTTCAGTCTGTTTGATAAAACCTTGGAAAGAATCTTGTAGTCTGCACGTAAAAGGGCCACTGGTCTCCAATTTTTAAGAAGGGTTAAATCCCCCTTTTTTGGTATGAGAGGAATAACTGTATGTGTGCAGGAAGCTGGAAGTATCCCTTCTGTAAAACATTCCTTAAACACGTCCAATAGGTCCCGACCTAGAAGACTCCAGAAGTGCTTAAAAAAGTCTGATGGTAAACCATCTATTCCTGGAGCTTTGCCTGAAGCCATCTGAGACACCGCCGCAGACAGCTATACAGATATACAAAGGTATATCCCCGTTTAAGACGTCCCGATCCCCTGGACTCAGCTGAGGAAGCCCCTGCAGAAGTTCCGAAGCAGAATCCACATCACAGCTATCTGCTCTAAACAAGTCAGTGTAAAAGTCCACCGTATGTCTTCTCATCTCAGCTGGATCTGTGCTCACCCTCACACAACACAGTCCCCTTGAGCAGCACCATTTAATTTTTCTTTTAATATTTTAAACAAAATCTCACACTCAGACCCTACGGTTGGTGCATAGACATTAACAAAAGTAAAAATAAAACCTTCTATTTCAGCTTTCAACATAAGGACTTTACCATCTCCTTGTTGAAAGTAATATTTGCATTTAGAGAAGGCGAAAATAATATAGCAACTCCTGTGCAAAAACTTGTCCCATGGCTAAGAAACTGCTGCCTAACCCACAGACGCCATCCCTGTCAAACTGAAAAACAAACTGCACAATCACAAACAGCTATGAAACTACCATGCAATAAACACAGTGAGAAAACTGAAAAAAAGCATTTAATGAAAAACTCACACTCTCACTCAGACCCACCAAACTCACCACCATCAAACTCCCAGCATGCCGTGTGTGTGTGTGTGTGTGTGTGTGAGTGAGTGAGAGAGAGAGAGAGAGAGAGAGAGAGAGAGAAAGCGAGCAGACAAACGAGATAAATCAGCTGTGTGCGGAAAAGTTCAGGTTGCTGCAGGAGCTGCAAATGTCTAATGATGGAGATGCAGAAAGGGGCCGAGCTTTGTTTTCCACAACTCATCAACAGCTCCTGCAGGAAGCCGACACTTCACTGGTCCAAAGCTGTGCTGCTGAACATTGTTCTGTCCTGCATCTCTCTGAATACTGCTGCTCTAAACCTCCTGGTCATCATCTCAGTCTCCCACTTCAAGCAGAGACCAACTTTTGAATTGAAGTTACACTTGAGATACAATTTAGGCTTAGATATATGAAAAGTGAGATTTGCATTATTGGAATTAGCAGTGAATAAATGAAGTGAAATAGAAATATATCTTTGGTTCAATCATAACTGCTAAGTTGATTAAGCTTCATTTTGTCGTAATAAAGAAGCAATTTCACTAAATACATTTTGACATGATTAAAACATGACATGATGATGAAAGATTTTTAATTTTGTGATTATGCTTAGTTGTAGCTTCATTTAAAGGAAGAAGAGCTTGTGAATTGGAACCAACACAGGAAGAGAGATTGAAGCCATATGTGTAGAGGAATGCGGTGACATATGATACTACCTCCTGTTTTAAACAGACAAGCTGGTGCTCTCCCTCTCTTTCTCTCCTTTTATGGGAATGTCTGAATTTCTATACATACAAAGTTGCCTCCTTTTTCAGCAGATAAGCGAAAGGTTTTCTCCTTTTAAGGAAAAATGATCAGTTCCATACATGCCACTCCTACTGCTGTGGAAACTTGCTTTAAGTATAAATAAAGGATGTTCTGAATGCCCTGGGCGGTTTTTCTGTGTCACATCTGTTGAGCAGTGACCGCCCATGTGCATGTAAAAAATAGATATCTGAGTTGTGAATTTCTCCTCACATTTTCTTGGTCCTCCGAGCCGGAGGAGGAAGCATCGGTTGCTGTGTCCTGGCGTCGTGGAAACTGCACTGAAAGTCTGTCGACAGCCTCTTCGGAGTGAAAGTCCAGAGACGTGAAATTCGGGTTCTGGCCAGTGTTATTAAGTGGTCCACGGTGCTGGGATCCAGTGGCTGACTTTCAACATATCCAGAGAATCTTGGGAAGGTAAAGAAACCACTCACTTACACTCACATAAAACGAATTTAGAAGTAATCCGCTGAAAGGATTTTCAAAATAAAAGAATGAGTCTGATCCACTGCACAGATCTGTAAAAAGAGGACTAATCCGCCGAAAGGATTTTAAAATTGGGAACTTTTAGGACTGACCTGCCGAAAGGGTCTGTGCAACTGTGTAAATGTCTGTATATATGTTTGTGTTTTCTGTGTGTTGAGAGTGAATTGATTTGAACAGCACAATATGCTGCTGAATCACTCTCATTGTTATTGTCATTTTATTTCCTGTTAGTAGCTGAAGTAGTGGTGACAAAAGAGAACGGTTGAGTTCCGCCTCATAAAACTGACACCGCTCCACTAAATAGAGTGGAGTAGAAGGGGGTAGTCAGTAACCACTCTTTAAGTCTAATACCAGAGAAAGCTCTGCAGTTCTGTTTTAATGGGTAATCAGCCCACTAAGTTTACTGTTGACGAACAGTGGTTAGAAAAAAAATGTCCAG
>NW_024583124.1:163013-180026 GCF_018398535.1 Haplochromis burtoni | reverse complement strand
TGCCGCACAGTTTTGACACAAGGGTTACATATGTTATATCATTTTGTGCGGCTGGGTCTGGACTTGTATGCTATGACTTTTGGTGTTCATAACTTTTATAGTTTTTTAAATATTTAGATTTTAGTGCAAATTTGCCTGAAATTTCGCCGCGTAACTCGCCCTACAGTTTTGAGACAAGGTTCACATATGTTATATCATTTTGTGCGGCTGGATCAGGAATGGTGTGCTATGACTTTTGGTGTTTATTACTTCTATAGTTTTTTAAATATGAATATTTTAATGCTAGTTTTTGCCCATTGAAATGAATGGGAAGTAAAGTGAAACTTAACTTGAAACGAAAGTGAAACTTAATTTGTGGAGTGTTGGCTCACTCACTTAATTTGTGGTGTGTTGGCTCACTCTAGTGGTATGCCAGCAGTAGTACGGCCTGTCTACCCTTATTTGGATTTTTTTTTTATTTTTTGGAGCCGTATGATTGGCAAACTACACTTATTGGCAGCGGCATAGGCACACTTAAAATTTCTTCAGAAATTTTTGCTTTCTAGTTGTTTATACTGTTACAAAAAAAATTAAAAAATAATCATTGGGTCACCGATGGCCAGTCCAGCTATGGCCGTGCCATCAGTTAACCCTTCGCGTGCCAACTGTGACACGCGTGCCTAGGGTTGCCGACCCCTGTTCTAGCGGATGAGAAAAGAGTCACTCTGAGGCTAACAAAGATTTGAACGTGTACATGAAGCTGAGCATCAGGACAGACCACACAGTGACTAACCTCATGTTGCTGATGGATGATCTCAGATGAAGTTTGGGCTGTTCTCAGTATCTTTTCATTTACATTTGCCCATCAGGAACTCTCACATAAACTTTTATTGAGGGGGGAAAGTTAGCTGTGTCGTCCAGCTTCACTGTGCTAATGTGTTTATATTACCATAGCTCTGTAGGTAGAACACCAATATACCTCGAAGGCCAGTGTCCTGCAGGTTTTAGATCCCACCCTGGGTCTACACAGCTGAATCAAATGATTAGTTCATTACCAGGCCTCTGGAGAACTGCAAGACATGTTGAGGAGGTAATTCAGCCATTTGAATCAGCTGTGTTGGATCACGGACACATCTAAAAACTGGGGGGAGTTGGGGGCCCCTGACCTAGGTTGGCTGAAGGTGGTACACCTTCAGCCACCCTACAAATGTCACTGCTGTTTGGTTTTCTGTCTTCATTTATGGGACTTCTTTTAACTCCCTGCTAACCTCTAGCTACATTAAACTTCATAAATCCTGTTTCTTATGGATCCCTGGAAGTTAGGGTTTACAACAGTCTGCACCCTGAGACAGCTAATCACGCAAGACTTAGGAGGTAGACACCCCAGTAATAAGTGAACTACCTTCATTGTAAATCCACAGTCACCCCTGAAGTTACCTGGATAGGACAGGTAGCTTCAGGGTTTCATAGCGCAGACCTCTGACAACTCAAACAAACCTGTTTATTTACCTGTACAATTGTTTGTCCGCCTCAGGCCGTCTCACACTGACCTCCCATCAGTTTCCACCCCCCCATTGCCAAAAGCGGAGCTCGATGAAGTCCGTTTATCCGACGACAGCCGGTCTCAAGGTACCCGAGAATGCCTGCCCAGCTCTGATGACGCTTCCTGTCACCCAGCCCGTCCGATGGAAGAAGATGATGCCTGCAGCCAGTCAGGCGACAGAGTGGGCCAGGAGAGGCTGTCTGTACCTATAAGAGAGCAGGACAAAGGCATCATTGATCACACCCATTCTCCTTACCGCAGAGCGCCGGCCTCTCAGTTGGAGACTCCGCCCCCTGTCCATAGGAAAGCCCATAGGAAGACGAACAGGAGGAAAACCAGTGAGTCCTCGTCCTCCTCGCAGCGCCCTGGAGGTCCAGGCCATGGCCCCCGACCCCACCTGACCCCCACAGACCACAGGCCTGGTCCAGGTGAGAGGCCCTGGCTCACCTGGCAGAGGGAGAGGAGGGAGGCCCACAGAGAGGATGCATTCTCCTCAGGCCACACGGACCCTCTGGACCAGACCATCGAGGAGGTTAGTTCCTGTTCCAGTACACTGATGGTTCCCAGGTGGACTTCCTGTCAACCAGTCTCTCTGTTCCACCCGCAGGTGATTCAAAGGTGCTGTTATGGTGCCATTTCCTGCCAAGATGATACAGATAGCTTCCAGCTAAGCCTCCCTGTTTCCATGGAAACACAGAGTGAAGACTGGGACTCGCCTGTGCAGGTACCTGTGGGTCCAGGGAAGAATTGGGCGTGTCCTGACAAGCGCAGGCACTGATCACTGATGTCACCTTGCAGGTGGTTTTGCAACGAGCGCAAACTCTCAGTGACACACCTGCGCAGGTGAGTCAGGCGGAGGGGCGGGACCTCTGCCATCTGATGGATGCGCAGGTGGACGTGGAAGATAGAGTGTACTCACAGCAGCTGCACTTTGCCCTCCACGGGCCGGGTGACGGGACGGAGGAGGGGTTCTGGACCCTACCCATCGAGGAGGTGAGGCCCGCCCCGGAGCGTATCCCAGAATCCTTCAGGGGGAAGACCTGGACCCAGATCCAGCAGGAGGACGAGGAGAAGGTGGAGAGGCTGGTGAGACAGTTCAGGCGCGGGCGCTTCATCTGCTACTTTGACACAGAGTCCCTCGCCAGGTGAGCCAGAACCTGCCAATATTACAATCCACAGGAAACAAGAAGTCAGCTGAGCTTACATAAAGCTAGTTGAGCTTACCTGACAGGGCTCTAGAGTGCGACCAGTTTGGTTGCAAATGCGACCTAATTTCTCAAAGGTGCGACAAAAAAAAATCCTAGGTTCAAGTAAAAAAAAAACGTCTCCACAACTCTGAAAGTCTCTGTGTGGCCAACAACAGACAACATTATGCCCATATCGTGGTCCAAACCAATCAGAGATAGTCAAGGTCGGGACCTCTCAGGTGCCCATGCACAAGGTAAGGTGTTCAGATATTGAGATGTTCAGTTCAAAACCTTTGAGGCACTTAAGTTTGACTTTCTTTTAATTTTATATATCTTAAGATATTTTAAGTTTAAATTTCAGCTCAGTGAAGCACTTTAAGCACAAGAACCTTTTCTGCACCGTATTTTTAGGACTATAAAGCACACTTAAAATCCTCTAATTTCCTCAAAAGTGTGCCTTATGTATGAATTCTGGTTGTGCTTACTGACCACAAAACGATTTTATGTACACGGTGCTCAAAAATCTGTCAAAATGTTTCAGCATCTCTTTGGTAAGCTATGAAGCCACACCGCTTGATAGATTGTTGGAGCACAGCTGCTACCACAGTCAGGAGCCTCGTGTAGTGAAACGCACTGTGCTTCAGCATAATATTACCGTATTGTGTGTGTATAAGGACCCCAAAATGGCTCCTGTTAAGAGACATGCTTACGACATGGATTTCAAACTCTTATCAGTCACGCGGGAATGGAGCAGCTGAGAGAGAATTCAACATTAATGAATCAATGATACAGAAGTAGAGGAAGCAAGAAGAATGAGTTGAGTAAAGTTTATTAAAGACTTATCTGTTTGGTTTCGCTTAATGCGCCTTATAAACCCGTGCACCTTATGGTCTGAAAAATACAGTAACTTATCTTTCTTGTAGAAATGTGCTCCAAATAAAGAACTTTGTGTTGACAAGATTGTTAGTTAATCACTTACAAATCAGTATTGTCTGTATGGACAGCAGTTAAAAACAAAGTGAACATGTAAAGCTGCGGCGTTAAGCGATGTGGTTGAAAAGTTTGTGTGCACCTAACTTTTGTTACTTTTGTTGTTAGGTGCACCAGTGCAGCCATGGCAAAACGTTAGTCTAGAGACCTGCCTGAGTCTCCTTAAGTTTGAAGTTTGAGTTAGGTAGTAAAAGTAGCCAATAACATCCTGGTTAAAGATGTCCTGGATTAAGATACTGCAGGTATAAGAGCTGAAGTGGTCGCTGTCACGCAACTTTTCTACTAAAACGAGGTTTTTATTCTGCGGGTAATCCATGTTCAGGTCGTAAATCACACCCATGACTCTCTCTGCTGATGTCATCAAACTCAGGTATGGTAGGCGGAGCCAGAAAATGAAGGGGGATGCTGAACCCGAGGAGGTGGAGCCAGATGCAGGTATGCTACCCCTGCTGGACCCAGACGAGGGGGACTATGTGTATATGAGGAGAAGGAGGGGAAGGAGGCGGAGCTTCAGACTGGCATCAAGGTGTCAGGTGAGTCGTGTGACTTAGAGCGCTGTCAGTTCCTGCAAAAGAACAAGGTCTCACCTGCACTGTTCCTGCAGGTGGTGAAGGTCAGTCACAGCACTCAGACAGTCCGATTGGTCGTTCCCGCCGTGCATCAGCTATCCCCTGAGGCCCCACCCATCGACTACCCACAAGCCAATCCAGAGGCAGCTGAGAGGACACCTGTGCCGACGTGGCGTTCTCTCCCTTCGTCGTACTCCAGTATCATCACACCTGTACAGCCACGCACTTCGCTGGTCTACCTACTCTCCTCCCCATCAGGCTCCGCCCCCACCCGAGTGTCAGCGTTAGGCTCCACCCACAAACGCTGCAGAAAGAAACGGCGCCCGCTGGAGCAGCAGGGGTTAAAGGTCAAATACAAACGACTTCCTGTCCGGTTCTACGACCCCGCCTCCAACCGTATCCTCAAGAACCCACCCAGAGGCCTCCTGTGGCGCAGAGGCTCCACCCCCTCTGGGCCACCACCGCCCTGTGTTCGTCAGCTGTTCAGGAGTCTGAGCCCGGACCTGAACACCGATAGAACTCCCACAGAGGTGAAAGGTCACAGCAGCAGCCTTTTGCTAAGCACGCTAAGCAGGGACTCTGCTCAGTCCGACATAACTCAGGCTCCGCCCCTCAACAGGCTGTCAGAGAGCAGAAGAGGGGCTAGAAGGGAGAGGGCACTCCCCCCACCCTCCCAGATACAAACCAGGGGTCAGGCCACACCCCTTCACCCAAGGAGGGAGGGGCTGCGCCGGGCTGGACCCGGCAGGAAACCCCCAATCTCTGCAGGCCCCGCCCCCTTACTGTCATCACGCAGGAGGAGGGGCCGCAGGTCGCGGCGATAGCTGATTTTCAAAATGAAGTCTTATTTTTCATGAAACCTGATGGTGCTGGTTATTGATGGGTTATTGATCAGTTATTCTTGGATAATGTAGCCTTTAATTAGGCTGTTAGAAGTGTATGGAAGCCTGCTGGTGCCAATTTTAAAATAAAAACTGAATCCATTTATCATTTTTACTGTGTTTGTAGTACGACTTGCCTGTCCAGGTGTGTTTTAAATGCCAGGTTTGTTTTGGCCATAATGATGTTTTCAAATCTGATTGTTTTAAAATGTTAATTTTTAAAGTTAAAAATCGAAATATAAAGTTTAATCTGTCCATTTTGAAGAGCTTTTATTGTTTTAATTTAATTATTTTAAAGTTTTATTTGGGAAGCATTGGAGTAAAAATTATGAATGGATTTTATTTATTGTGTGTAAACAAAATTCGGATGAAATGTTAAAAAATATGACAAAAGAAATTTCATGTTTTATTTAAATTCATGTTTGTAAAACCACATGAAACATGACGACTTGATGATGATCCTGGCAGCTTCACGTCTCCATAGAAACACGTTATGTTTTGGTAACTTTTCTACAGGTGAACTTTGATACTTTTTGTATCTGTGCATTTATTTAATGATTAAATAAAGTTTTCTAAGCTGGACGAATCAGCTGGTGAGTTTGTTTCCATAGCGTCGACCAGGTGGAGCATCGAGTCTCCCACCTGCTCAGCAGCCTGCAGAAGCTCCGCCCTCGTCCTCTCACCTGGACACAGAGTTAGAAACATGATGTAACATTAATTTTAGTGTTTGAAGGACAAAGTTATCAAAGAGATGAAGAAGAAAGGACTTGTGCTAACTGGCTTGGCAAAGAGACTGAGCTGGAAAGGATATGCAGCAGGTGTAAATGATGCACTGACTGTTACAGGTACTGACTGTCAGGTGTGTGCTCACCTGATAGGTGAGTCTGACCTCAGGCAGTCATTTCCGTTTCCTTCTGCAGTCTCAGTCACCTGTCTGTGCCTCACCTGTCTGAGTCCACCTGTGTGTCTCCAGCGCAGCCTTCAGTCGTTCTACAGTCCCCTGCAGCAGCGTCTCTGAACTACGTGGCCCATGTTCCTCCTCTTGTTCAGACAGACTGTTTCGTTCTCCTTGTAGCTCCGCCTCCTCAGGGCCATGCTGTAGCTCTACTGGGTGATGTGGAGACATGCGACCTGCAGACTCCTCACAGTCTCCATCAGGTGAGGGAGGTGAGCCCTGGTGGATTGTGGGAGATGTTTGAGTTTGAAGTTCTTCCTGGCTCCACTCATCCTCTATCTCCTCTTCCTCCTCTGTTTCTTCTTCTGTGCTTTTCAGAGTGTCAGAAGTTGGCGTGATGGTTCCTCTTTCTGTGTTCTCCGTGTTGGCACTGTTTGGCATGTTGCTGGCGTGTTGTTGAGCCTCCATCTTGTTCAGAGCCTGAAGAACAACATTTTCAGCTACAACTAATAGAAGGCACCTCAGCAGTCATCAGCCAATCACTCCGCCCACATCCACTCACCTGTGTGAGCATGCCCTGCAGTTGGGCATTGTACCGCGTCAATGTTTCCACAGTAACTTCCATCTCAGAGCACCTTTCCTCCAGGATGCCCTGCTCGGATTGGACAGTGAGCCGAAACGTTTGGAGCTCCTGCTCCAACAGCCTGATGGGGAAAAACAAACAAACAAACAACATAAGGTAGCAAACTAAAACAAAACAAGATAAAAAGAAACAAACAAACATAAACACGAAGCTGATAAAACCATCTGGCTCTGTTTTTCTTTGTTCTCACCATCGGTCCCTCTGTAGGTTCTTCACGTCTGTCAGCAACGCCACTGTCTTCAACGCCAAACACACACAGTCACATGACTGTTGCTATTACATAATTTTTATGACATCATAGTACACAGTGAGTTCATCA
The DNA here is from genome assembly GCF_018398535.1 of Haplochromis burtoni. Taxonomy (NCBI): domain Eukaryota; kingdom Metazoa; phylum Chordata; class Actinopteri; order Cichliformes; family Cichlidae; genus Haplochromis; species Haplochromis burtoni. The sequence goes on along the minus strand of NW_024583124.1, from coordinate 173,020 downwards.
CGTCACCTGCTGACTGGACGCGTCCTCATTCGTCTGCAGAGATTTACACGAAGAAGAGCAGTGAGGAGGAGGAGCCTCTGAGGCGCCACGTGAAACACCCCTCTCAGAGGAGGGGCTGTGAGACGAGCCAGCCAATCGTGTTGAGGCATCAGAAGCAGGTGGTGCTCTGAGGGGAAAAGAAATGTAATTATAATAAGATACCTAACGAGGGGGGTCGTATTATGAAAGGGTTATTTTCACACCTGTTCTCCGTCTCGCTTGGCTCCTCCCACATTAGGACCCTCTTCCAATTAGCTTCTCTCTGAGTGTGTCGCCGTGGCAGCAAGGCGTGATGAGCACTGCGCACCAACAAGGTTAGAGACTCTCTCCAGGTGGGCTGGTATAGAATGACAACTGAACTGAACAGGTTATTACGTCTTCTACAAGCGTTACCCCTCCATGTCAGGCACGTGCAGAGGGGGGGGCTAGAGGGGCTTGAGCACCCGCCCCTTTCCTGATGGGTGCCCAAAGTGCCCTTTTGTTGAGGCAACTTTTTAAAAAAAAATTATTATTATTTTTTTAATGTGTGTGTGCGTGCGGAGTCCTGTCTGTGCCCCTCAACAATAATATTTAACTATTAATCACAGTTTTGCTAAATAAAAGGATCTGGCTTGCATCAGTCACATGATCACATTTAACCAATGATCGCCCTTGACGGCAGAACGCGCTGGTTACGAGCCGGGAACGAGCTCACAAAGAGCACGCGCATTTTTGCGGTCCGGAGCTGTAGGAGAAACACAAGTTAACTCAGAGACACAGACTGATGCGACAAAACCAGTAAGTAGGTGTACAGCGTACACTGTAGTGTGTAGCACAGGAGTATTAGCTTATTACGTACACGTTGGTAAGCTGTCTTGTTGCAACTGACGAACTGAAACAAACGAGCGTGCTGTGTGTGCAACAGCGCGACAAACATTACCTGTCCTTTTATTAACTGCACAAGTAGTGCTGGTCATAGCTGCTGGCTACCTGTGTAAGGCTGTCATGGGTCTGTAGCTCTGTCACCGTTTTAGGGAACATATTTAGTTTTAAAGTAAGTTACAGGAGCTTTTCCTGCCTTTCTGGAGGGATTATATTTCACTAAAAAACGATCTAATATGCATGTCCACATAATTATGCATTATTATAAATATATTTTAAAAAACACACGCTGTATTTTAAAGAACATACATTAAGTGGTAAATGGCCTGTATTTGTATTTTACTAAAGCGCTTTACACATCCAGTCATCCACCCATTCACTACACTGGTGATGGCAGCTACATTATAGCCACAGCCACCCTGGGGCGCACTGACAGAGGCGAGGCTGCCGGACACTGGCGCCACCGGGCCCTCTGACCACCACCAGTAGGCAACGGGTGAAGTGTCTTGCCCAAGGACACAACGACCGAGACTGTCCAAGCCGGGGCTCGAACCGGCAACCTTCCGATTACAAGGCGAACTTCCAACTCTTGAGCCACGATCGCCCCAGAAGCAGATTATATTAGATTTATATTTTAAATAAGACAAAAGTTTGGATTTTACAGCAGTAAAATGTATTGTATCTCTACAGTTTAAACATGTAATAAGCTTCCCTGCACAGAGTGGATAGTGAAACAAATGGAATCATCATAATGACATTATTTCATATTTATTACTTCCCCCTCCTCTTGCTTTATTATTGTAGCTCTAGTAATAAATAATAATGTAAGGATTCTGGATCAGCACCATGATGCCCATAGTATATACAGTATTCTGAAGAAGGTCTAAAATGTCACTGTGTGTGCGTGCATGTGTGTGTTTTATTTAATGGATTTTTTAATTATTACTCATGATATAACATTGTCCAGACATGGCTGGTAAGGACATGAGGAGGAAACAGCAGGAGCTGTGTGAGGCTACTAAAGGCAGTGCTATAACATTTTTCTGTCATCATTTTATTATAGATTAAGTGCAAGAGTTGTTAGGTGTGGATAATTAGATTATAGTTTATTGCAATAGCAAGTTGTGCCTTGTTCTCAGATAGACAGCAAGTGGAGAGTGATATATGAAATGATGGGATGGAAGGAAGAAGAGAAGCAAAGAGTGATTCACAGGCAGAGCCTAAATTATTTCTCACAGTTTTTTGTTGCCTTATGGTTCCAAGCGCTGTCACCAATCTTTGCATTTTGTTATTATCTCATGACACTTGTTTAATCAGCTACCATCTCTCCTATGGACTTTTTAATGTCTACAGTCTCAGATCAACACAGCCCTGCCCTCCAGCACTATCCACAGCAACCCCTCAACAGCAACATTGTACCCATCAGGTAAAACATCGGCTACGTTTGCTTTGCCTTGTTGCCCATATTAGATTCTTGATGAATGTGTGTTGTTGTTATTCACCCTGTTTCAATGTGCCCCTTTTTAACTTTGAGCACCCGCCCCTTTAAACCTCTCTGCACGGCCCTGCTCCATGTGCACCTGTGGGGATTTACCCCTCGCTTCCTCTCTGCGTCCTCTTACCTGTCAGGCTTTCACCTATTACTCCTGTTACCTTTGTTTCCTGTCACCTGTTCCTCTTACCTGTACTGTTAAATGAGTTCTTACCTGTGCCCCCTGATACCTGTTCTGTTCCCTGTGCTTCCGGTTACGTGTGTTCTTACCTGCTTGCAGAACTCGAGCACTGGATGGTGGGTTTTGTGTTTCCTAGTCTGGCGGTCAGTCAGGAAGCAGCTCTGACACACATGGACGTTCACACACTTCATACATCGATACCTGAATACACAGGTAAATCTTCGTCACACATCTGGACCGTGTTTACCCAGTTTCCAGTTTAAAATGTACATCACCTGAGCCCAGTGAAGGGGCGGGTCTTACAGATGTGACAGCGAACGTTGTGCTGGACGCTCTGACTGGCTGACAGCCGGTACAGAGTGGATAACCATAGCAACAGGCATGGCTCACTCTGCAGCCATGACAACAGATGATGCTTGCTCACTGTTGGGGTCAACACCTATAAACACACATAACATGTTAACCATGACGATGGCCAATCACAGCCAGGTGTGCGTTTGTGTTCTCACCCCTTTAAAACACGACTGAACTGCTGCCTCCAAATCGTCAAACACGACTTCCTCCTGAACTGCCGCAGGAACCTGAAAACACACGTTACAGAGAGCAGCAGCAGAGGCATGTTGGGAAATGTAGTGTGAGCTTTTTACCTGGATGAGGTCCATCAGCAAACACCTGAGTCCAGGCTTGCTGATGGATCCTGAAGGGGTTGTCGAGACCTGCAGCAGACCTGAAAACACCCGAGCTTTATTCTACAGGGCTGTGCATTTTATTGTGAAGGGCTGTGCATTTTATTGTGAAGGCCTGTTATAGAGCAGTGTATTGTCCTCACCTCTGTACTTTAGCAGCAGGTTATCTGAGGACAGAGCGATCAGAGCGGTTTGAAGAGAGCGAGCTGAAACTTCATCGGACCGACTGCTGCAGCACACACACACACACACACACACACACACACAGATTGTTACTCTGACTGGGTGCAGTCCTGTTAGTACTATGAGCACTACAAGTAATGTGATACTGTGAGTACACTGACCGGTCAAACAACCTGAACATCAGACTGCATGTCTCCTCGGTAGCTGCTGCAGTCACATGAACTGGCACGTCCTGTGATGCGCTGTGGAACATCCTGTTCAGAGCGCAGGTCACTTCCTGTCTGCTCATTGCAACGTCACTCTGAGCTCCACCCCCCGAGTGGAGAGCCGCTGTGACGTGTCGCACCAACACGGTGTCCACTAGAAACAGACAGCGATGTCACCGTAACATCTGAACATGTACAGGTCAGAGGTGAGCTCATGAAGTCAGCTGACTCTCAGGGCATACGTGCCAACCCTCCTGATTTTATAATAATAAAAATAATGGATTGGATTTATACAGCGCTTTTCAAGGCACCCAAAGCGCTTTACAATTCCACTATTCATTCACTCTCACACACTGGTGGAGGCAGCTACAGTTGTAGCCACAGCTGCCCTGGGGCAGACTGACAGAAGCGAGGCTGCCATATCGCGCCATCGGCCCCTCTGGCCAACACCAGTAGGGTAAACTGTCTCGCCCAAGGACACAACGACCAGGACAGAGAGCCCAGGGATCGAACCGGTGAACTTCCGGTTACAGATGCGATTCCCAACCCCCTGAGCCACTGTCGCCCAATTTTACTGGGAGAATCCCGAATTTCAGTGCCCCTCCCGAAAATCTCCCGGAGCCACCATTCTCCTGAATTTCTCCTGATTTTCCACCAAAACAAAATGAAAACAAAAATGAAAAACCATATCCCTGAATTCATAGCACGGCCCAGCCAATTCCAGTTTCCAACAATGGTAAAATGGTAAATGGACCGGCTTATATAGTGCTTTTCTACTTATCTGAGCACTCAAAGCGCTTTACACAACTAGTGCATTCACCCAAGCACATCTTTCTAAGTGCTTCATAGGTAACATTCATACTTCGATGAATGCATCGGAGAGCAATTTGAGGTTAATATCTTGCCCAAGGATATTTGGCACGTAGACTAGGGGAAGCCAGGAATCGAGCCACCAACCTTCCGATCAGTGGATGACCTGCTCTACCACCTGAGCTACAGCCACCCCGCCAATGGCGGCAGCTACTTAGTTTTAACATTACTATTATTACTCTTTCTGGGTTGCAAAATAAACTTTTAGCATATTTTCAGGCGAGAATGTAGCTGTGTAAATTTCAAATATCTAAGCCGGCGAGAACAGTAAACTCCCGGTAGATCGTTTTCAAACCCCAGCGGTCTTTGGCTACTCAGGTTAAACGTGATATATAAGGCACACAGATAACCTAAAAATGTTATTGTTTGACTTTTTTCAGTGTTTTATTTGTTCCTGAGTAAATCGGTTTGGTTGAGATTAAAGTTATTAGACTGGATTAAATAAAACTGTATTAATCCCTCGGGAGGGTTCCTCTCAGGGTTTTCACACAGCTGAATAAACGTCAAACAGAAAACTGATGAAAAAGAAGCGTGAGATGGTCGAGAAGTTATGTCAGCGTTCGGTTATATTTAGGTAGCAAGGAGCAGAAGGCAGAGTTTCACTCCACTGAGAAAGCTCGTGACATAATTTTGAGGGCTAGACTGGCACAGTCGCTCACTTCTGGTCTACCTGGCTTTCAGGGTACCCGGCCCACTTAGACCACGAAGGCCAGGTTCTCAGGTGGATGCAGCCTCTGAATTTGGACAGCCCCGGCTGGGGGACAGTAATAACTTACTTTAAATACAATTTTAAATAAGTAAACACTGTGAAATTCAAGTTTTCTGTATATGTATACCTAACCTCCCCCCCTTATTGAATGTCTCCCTAATTCTCAGGTCTCAAGGTTGGCAAGTATGTCTCAGGGTCAGTGTTAGAGCTGAACATCTGACTGTACAAGAGTACACGCAGTGCTACACAGAGTACTATACATATACTGCAGTACACTTAATGTACTCTGTGTAGCACATGTGTGCTACACAGAGTACTATACATATACTGCAGTACACTTAATGTACTCTGTGTAGCACATGTACTGCAGTACATGTGCTACACAGAGTACAGTACATATACTGCAGTACATGTGGTACAGAGAATACACTCAGTGCACTGTTACCCACGGCAACAGAGTCTCTGCAGAGCCTGGAGCTTCATGGCAGTTCTGTAGCCCGATGGACAGATTTGATTGAAACTCTCTGATAAACAGGAAGCAAACATCTGGAAACACTGGGGAACATAAACATCTGGAAACACTGGTGAACATAAACATCTGGAAACACTGGTGAACATAAACATTTGTGTGAACTTCATCGTCTCTGTGTCAATGCTCAGGTTCATGTACATCAGGCTTCATTTTCTTCTTACTCTTTGTACATATATGTATTGTTTGTTTGTTTGATTGATTTGATTTGATTGATTAGCATTCAAATATCTCAGTGAAGACAGAACAAAGATCTACCACAAAGCAAGAAAGCATGAGACAAGGCTAATCAAAAGGTATTGGCTGAAGCATTTGCTTATTACGCCAACCCTTTTAACAAAGATCTTTTTGCATGCAGCTCCTGTACACAGGGCTCAAAGCAATAATAAAACAAAGCAAAAACAAAACAAACAAACAAACAAGGAAAAAACAAAAACAAAAATAACAACATGTATTTGTGTGTACAAATACATGAAAGTAAGCCGTTTGTAGTGAAGATGTTTGAGTCTTATGATGACCATCAGCACTGTCAAAGGATCTCATTCAGACTGCTATCAGAGCTCCTCCATCCTCCCTGAACTCAGGCTCACCTGTCAGGCAGCACTCAGGGATCATCTTACACAAACAGCCTGCTCTGAATACATAATTGAAGACAGTGTGACACTTTACTTTCAGGATGTTGATCTTAACGAACAGAACAAAGAACAGACATATTTCTATTCTGTCTCTATTTGCTTTCTGTTTGCTGTCATCTCCTCACACACAGGCTTTTGTTTTTTAAACATGTAGTTGAACCTGAGCTCAGCGGGTTTCAGGTTTCACTGAACAGTGAGGCGATCTTACCGATGGAGTCTGGAACCATGATGAGTCTGAAACACAGAATAAGCTCATTGTTGATCAGTGAGCAGCTCTTTGTGTTTCATTCAGAACATGATCATTGCCAGTGATTAATGATTGATCACGATTAAAGTTACAGTTTAATTCAACAGAGAAAAGAAACTTTAGTAACTTCAGTGTGTTTTAAAGTGCTGACTGTTTGTTTAGTTTCATGAATAATACTTTAAGTCATTCATGTATGAATTTGTTTTATGAAGTTCACAGAGAATCAGACTTACTAACCTCTAACTAAAAGGCTGTTCCAAAGTATTCACATTACATCCATCAGTAATCAGATTACAGGTATGTGGTTACTGTGTTACAGAGGTTCAGTTATATTTGCGCACTGGGGGGATAGAAATAAATAAATACAAACAGAGCAAACAAACTTGTGTTTCAGATGGGTGGAGATGTGAGAATCATCAGTGCCACAGCGCGGGCAAGGAAACTCTGCAGAACTCAAACTACTAAAGTTTTGATCGTTCAAATATCATCACAATACTTAAACAAATGAGTTCTAACACTGCTGTCTTCCATGTTTCCTCTCTGATCATCCTCACTGGATTACTGCAAAACTGTACTGCACATGCTGTGAATAGAAAGCACAGAGTTCATGCTGCTCTGCTGTGTCGTGGTGTTTATGGAGATGTGAGGTCAGAGTGAATCTCACATTAGTTATAGATTATGAAACAAAAACAGTGACACTCGGTCAGGAACTCATCAAGGAACGAGCGCAGATGTGAAATGCTCTCATGATTTCAGCACCAGAATAAACCGAGGATCAGACTTTGGGCTCAGCAGGAGGAGTAGACAGGAAGCAGGTCAGTGACCATGGTAACTGAGTCAGACTTTAGCGTTCTTTGTTTTCTAGGCTAACCCTGCTCCTGGATCAGCACAGATACTCTGGACTGTGGTGGACTCTTGTCTCGTCCATGAGGAGGAGGAGGAGGAAGAGAGTTTGTCAGTGAGAACCATAGAAACAAAGACAGACAGAGACAGTAGAGTCTAAGTAGACACAGACTCACCTCCGTTCACTCTGTCCCAGTTGAAACCCAAGCATTTGCTGCTGAAGACACAAAGTGAAGCTGCTGATGGATGAAGGTTTCAGGTGTCAGCACACCTGCTAATCACCTGCTGTCTGTGGACCAATCCGCAGCCAGCAGAGTGTGACATCAGCTGCTTGCCAGAGCTTCATGATTTATTTAATCTCCGATTCCCAGCCAGTCACAGCTTTAGTCATGCATTCTGAGCTTCTGACATGAGAGGGCGCCAAAACCCAGCCATCAGCCTTTGGTGAAGCTCAGAGACATTTATGAATGTCTGCCAGAGAAACTGAGAAGAAGAGCTTCAGCTGAGTTTGTCAGGGCCAGTGGTGGTCCTAGCCTGTTTGGCACCCCGGGCGAACACACACACACACACACACACACACACACACCACATAAAACATATTAAGGATTGTACATTAACATAAAACTGTTGTCGGAACCAGACTGAATTTCACCAGAGAAACACACACATGAAGAGAGAAAGAGTGTGATTTGAATGCAAACAGCCATCATAATTCATCATACAATGAGAACAGGACATATCAACAACTGACAATGACTAATTAATATTAAAAATCTGTAACATAATGTTTGGCGTTTAGTCTGTTACTGTTACTATTTTTACCATTTCTTCTTGGAGCAACTGTAATCCACATAATTTCCTCAGGGATTAATAAAGTATTCTGACTCTGATTGTTTCAGGATGACCTGCCATTATCCAATCACACATCTGCTTACCTGCATCTTTTGCTCGTTTCTCCTCCTCTTCTTTTTTATATTTTCTAAACTGAGCACATGATGGCTTTGAAAGTTTCTTGTCCATCTTCTATTGGTTTTAATTTTGCACTCCAGTATGAACACAAATCCCCCAAATCGAGGATCACCGCAACATAACCTAACAGACCTACACCTTAGTTCACAGATTCACTTTGTCTAAGGTTTATTTCTGGGATTTCACACAACCCAGGAGTGTCATTTACCTGACGCTCCTGGGTTGAACTATCACAAAGGGTCCTGCTGAAGAATCTGCTGGAATTTGGTGACAGGCTTCAAAGGTCAAGAAGACCAAGAAGGTATAACACACTGCTGCTGTCACCGAGCATGTGTGACAGCAGCAGCTACAGATGTGTTGGACAGCGTGTTTATTTTATTTATATTTGTGTGAAACACCATGCCCCAGAAAACACCATGTCCCAGAAAACACTATGTCCAGATGAGCATTTTTGGCATTTGTTTACTTGGATGACTGAGCATCAGGACACATGAAACACCAGGAGTTTCACATTCATGATTTGAAGCTGATACTTGCAAACTTCAGGTTCATGAACATATTGTAACTACATTTTTTTATTTAGAAGAGCTGTAAACCTTTCCCACTGAAAGCAGCACAATCCCACTTTGAAAACAATATTTTCATTAAATGCATTCTGGGTAAATCAAAGTATTATCAAAGCTGTCTGGCCATCTTTTCCTCCTTAACAGATCCATCCTGTCCTGGTCTTCAGACACAGAAACATGGACAAGGAGGTGTTTGTCCAGTACCAGCAGCAGGGACTCACTGCTCTGCTACATTGATAAAACTTTTCATTTTACAAAAACAGTCTTATTTTCCAGTTGATCTGGATTCTCTTTGTCACCACGTATTTGCCACTGTATAGGTAGCTGTTATATTTTGTGTTGGAAATATCTAGAATGTATTTTAATTGTTTTTAACAAGTACAGAGAACGGCTGTCTGTACTCCCCCTGTTCTCCTCTCCATCTCTCAGCTGCTGCTGGCTCATTTTTCTCCTCCTCTTCCTCACACACTGCTGGATCTGTCCTGGTGTATCATCAGGGATGCAGTGTCACAGGCTGACAGGAAAAACTGGACTCAAACGCAGAGACAGCACATACATTTTACAGTGTTTCATTAAGAAAACAGATTTATTCGTAGTAAAGTGTTTTTAGAGCTGGACGTGGCCGTGGGTCAGTGAGGGTAAACTGATAATTGACAGGTGTGACTGGAATGGAGCGGGTACATTGATAGCTGAGGTGAGCATGGCTTTGAGGAAGAGGCGAGTAATGGCAAAGAATGGAGAGCCAGTGTCCCATCTCCTCTCACCTTCTCAGTCTCTTCTGACTCTGGACACTTGCAGAAAGAAAACAAACTGTCAATAGAAAATTGTATTTAGTAGTCAGTATAATCTTTTAGTGATATAAGTTTGTATATGGTAGAATACTGCATGTAGTTATTTGTATTAGGAAATATTCAACCATGTATACTTAGAGGCATATAATCAATTGTGTGTGATCTTTAACAGGCTGCAAAGGCTTGGTGTGTATTCCACA
>NW_024583124.1:116403-162619 GCF_018398535.1 Haplochromis burtoni | reverse complement strand
GTCTTTACTGAAGAAGTGTTTTAGAATATTTTCCCTAACATAAACCATGGCAGTTAACAACAAAAGAAACAGGAGGAGGACTTCTCCATCTACTGTCTGTCTCATTATTAGTGGTTTATACTGGATAAGAGCGCTTTAAGGACAAACTTCAGCACAGCATGGTTGAGTCTGTGTCCTCACCACAGTCCACGGGCAGCTGTTTGGCTCCCATAAATACACTTAGCTTAAAGAGTGAACTGTCTGCTCGGTTTATCCTAAAACGTTTAAGTTCGTTTGGCTTCACACCGATAAACAGACCTGGCTAACAAAACTTACTAACAGAGGCATGTGGGGCATGAGCCACTGATTTAGCTCAGTCAAAATTTAGCTGAATTTAATGTTTTAAGATTATTCATTAACATTTATTCTGTTGGACATCTGAGTGAGATAAAGTGAAATTTGGTGGTTTTGTTAACAAGTAGTGTAATTTAAACAAAACAATTATAAATTTTCACAATGAAAGTAGTTAAATCATGTACAGTTTACTTAACATTTGTTAAATTCAGTCATGTTGATATAACTTGATACAATCTAGCCAGGCTGTGGTCATGTGACTCATGGGCAGAAGCTCCTGTGATATCATGAAATCACATGAGATCTCATATCTGTGCAAAGTCTGTGCAGTTGTCTCAGAGAGATGGCAGAAAAGTACGGTACAGACTGAACAGGTAAGATAACACCTGTTGTCTTCATCATGTGTACAAAGTCATCATCAGTTTGTCTGTTTTTAGCTTCATTTGTTGCTTTGCAGTCAGACTGTTTATGCAACGTTAGCTAAGTAACAAATGTAAATATGCTAATATATCTAATGTAGGACAAGTAGAAACACATATCTTCTTCAGATTTAGGTCTAATACAGTCAAACACATGCACATGGACACATTTTATACTCGACATACAGAACAAAGTTTATAAACCTTAAATATATAAACCTTTCTGCTGGCTGAATTTAGGAGAAACATTTCTTTTTTGTTGTTTTAAACCAAATTTCTCTTCGGTTTTAATAAATACACGTTTTTATCTTGTTTTAAATTGTAAGTGCACATTTGCATTATTCCCTCTTTGTTCTGCAACTGTTGCACAATAATTTGCTTTGCGTGTTCATTTATAATTTTATTTATTTATTTATTTAATTTTACAGCAGTCACTGAGAAGATGAGCTCAGAATCACCTTTTAACCCTGCTCAGGTACACCAATGATGTTCCTGGGTCTGTTTGACCCGGGGTCTGTTTAGTTATCCAAAAACCAAAAAGTTCCAATAAACATGTATTATCTCATTAGTAACTCCATTCCTAAGCATTTCAATCAATTTTTAGTGTGTGATCTAAATATTGGTGTGTTCTGTTCTGTCATATAAAATAATATAATGTTCATTACATTGATTTTCTTTTAATTTTATTTCTCTTTTTTATGGAGTAATAAAAGCTGCCAACTTATCTCTCAATAATCAAATCAGATTAACCTGGAGAACGTATGAAGTCTCCAGAGACACCAAACATATTCCTAGACTTGTAGTCAAGATCGCCTAAACCAAGACCAAGACAATACCAAGACCAGAGGGTATCGAGACCAAGACAGACCGAGTCAAGACTAAAACAAAGTTGAGACAAGACCAAGACTGAGGCGGAGACAAAAAAGTCTTTAAACTGCAGCCAGATGCTGCTTCGTTTACGAGTGTCGGGCATATTTATGTGTTTTTGCACTGGCACAGCCCTCCTCACCGCTGTCTACTGTCTCAATCACTCACTGAGAGGACAGACGTATGCTCCACTTGACTGTCTCCTCTCTCACCCTCTCTGTTTTTCACATAATGATATTATCCTATATCCTCACATGTGATTGGCCACAATATGGAGGGATTGGAGCATAGCTGAGCCACTGTGTGAGAGCTGAGCAGCCAAAGGAAATTAAGTGAGGAGCAGCTCTCGCTCAATGGGAGTCGACTCTTCTGATTCACTACAAAGCGCTCTGTAAGCACGGCTCTTAGAGCTGATGCTTCTGCGCATGGCACATTATCGAACGTTACGTTCATGGATACTGTTGACTCCAAATCTCCTGACCACTATGTCAATCTGAGACAGCAAGACCGGTCTCAAGATATCCAACTCTACATATCCCTCTGTGTCTCACAGACTGGCTGTTGGTTCATTCTTTGAGTTACAGTGGTGTGAAAAAGTGTTCGCCCCCTTCCTGACGTCCTCTTTTTGTGTTTGCCACACTTAAAGGTTTTAGATCGTCAGACAAATTTAAGTGTTAGAAAAGATAACACAAGTAAACACAAAATGAAGGTGTTTAATATTAAGAGGGGAAAAAATGCAAATCCTCAAAAGTCCTCCTTTGGGGAGGTCAAAGGTTGGTCCATATTAAATAATTTCCCCCAGGGATCAATAAAGTATTCTGATTCTGATTCTGATTCTGATATAACATGGTGGAAAGTCCGTCACACAGCACTTACCTCCACTGTTCTCATCATCAGAGAAACAGTTTGCTTCAGTCTTCCAATGATTTAATTGGTTCAGGCTTCAGAGTCAGCTGACCACAGAAGGCTGCTGCAGACTGTGACCACCAGAGGGTGCCAACACAATTTATCAGGATCAATGATTTGGAGCAGGGTGAGAGATGAAGTGAGCAGTAAACGAGAATAAATAAAGAGGTGATGAAATCAATATATAAAAGAGTAGAATCAAAGATACAGTGCGGACGGTTACATCAGAGGTAGAGGAAGATGATGATGACGAGCAAACTTAGACTTAGTTAACTAAAGGGGAAATGTGAAAAGATGACAATGTTTTCAGTGTTGGCTATACAGAACAAAAACAATAACCCTAAAAACGTGGAAATCAATTACTCTGCATTTTTATGGTGTTTTCCTTGTTTTGGTCTAAAACCCAAAGCACATGGGACATATCTGGTATCAGTGTTGAGCACATGTGTCTGTTGAACGTATATGAAGGACTGACATACTGGGGGCTTGGTGCATTTCTCCATTGTGTTCTTGAACCTTGTTGGATCTGTCCAGCAGCGTGTTTGCTCTGCGGGTGGAGCAGCTGATTGACATGAATGCTCAATGAGGGGCTGATGGCCTGATGCTGGAGAACAAAGCAGCCTCTGTGGCCAGGCCATGAACTGGCTGTTGTTCTCTGTCTCTGCTGCCCGCTGACCTCCTCTCCTCTTTGTTTCTCTTTCAATGAAGCTTGTTGTTTGTTTCTGGAGTGTTCGAGTACCAACACTGAGCTTTTCTTCTTCTGCCACTCTGAGTTAAACGACTGTCATTGAACGCCACCACCACATCAGCCCCGAGGGCCGTGCAGCGACACTCTTATTTAACTCCTACCGAGAGTCTAGACCAGGGGTCCCCAATCCCAGTCCACGAGAGCCGGTGTCCCTACAGGTTTTAGATCTCACCCTGGGTCAACACACCTGAATCACATGATTAGTTCATTACCAGGCCTCTGGAGAACTTCAAAACATGTTGAGAAGGTAATTTATCCATTTAAATCAGCTGTGATGGATCAAGGACACATCTAAAACCTGCAGGGACACCGGCCCTCGTGGACTGGGATTGTGGACCCCTGGTCTAGAGTGTGCAGTTGAGGCTGAGGAGGAGACAAAGGCATCATCAGAGTTGATCCTGAACATCTGTGAAGCTGCTTTCTTTCATAATGTTTTCAGTTTACTAGAGTTGATGAGCTGATGAAGGAAAAGGCACTATTTAAAAAAACAACGTTTCAGCGGCATTCAAACACTGATGACGGGTTGGCCTCTCTGTGCTCTCCCTGTGGGGGGGAGGGGGGGCATGAAAGTTACTCTTATCTGGTATGTGTCTCAGACCGTGGTTTTGATTGGTCAAAGAAACATTACAACATGAGCTTTAAGGCCATTTTGAGATGCTGTTACTCTGTAGAGGCTCCACATCCAGCTCTGAGCTCTCAGACAGGCTGTAAAATATTCATGAGATCTAGTCCCCTGATTTATGACCTGAGGTCATTCTTCCTGAAATCAGTACATTTTAAAACATTTCAGGCTTGACATAGTTCCATAAGATTTTCACAGAATGAATTTGTGTTGTGAAATTTTAGCTTCATACATCAAAATTTTATTTTTATTTTTTATTTTATTTTTTTCTATTTATTTCACTTGTATTTTTATTTTTTATTTTTTATTCCTATTTATTCTATTTATCCCCTTCGTATATTTTATTTATATTGTCTCTGTATTTATATATATGTGTGTGTAATATTCTGTAACTCTGTAACTTCTGTCGGTGCTGTGCTTCTTTTGGAAATCAAATTTCCCAGAGGAACCCACCCGAGGGATTAATAAAGTTCTATCTAATCTAATCTAATCTAATCTAATCTAAAAACTTCTAGATGTGTGTCCTTGAAAAACAGTCCATCGACCTACTTTCAGGTCATTAGTTTGAAAATGTCTGCACAAGAATATCTAAAACACCCTAGAAATAACAGCCTGGAGTTTTCATCAGAATCAGTCAAAATCTGAATTGTCAACAATTGCCAACAACCACTGATCAAAGCCCTTTGCTCAGAGACGTCCCAAATCACAGATCCTGAATTATTCTGATGACGAGAAAGAACAGTGAAGTTTCAGGCTTTTATCTTTGATAGTTTTTCAGATATTCAGTTTCAAACTTTCCCTCAGATTTCAACGGATCGTTTTTCAGAAACATCTTGAAAAGTTTTTGATTTTAAAGTTTCACAGCAATCATTATATATGTTAAAGGTTTGTTTCAAATGTCTTTTATTAGAAGCAAGTATCACAGTTGTTACAAATTAATAGAACTTATGCCCCCTTTTTCTCTAAACAAAACAAGACAAAACAAACAAACGAAAAAAAACCAAACACCCTCTATGGGCCCCAATCCCCCAACTGCCAAAAATGTAAATTTTCCCAAGATATGCAAGTAAAGGGTGCCAGATTAGTTCAAAATCTTTCACATTGCCATTCATGGTATATCTTATTTTTTCAAGGTGAAGAGTATTTGTAAGTTCTGCAAGCCGCATCTTTAACACAGGAACCTCTTTGCCTTTCCAAAGCTGCAGGATCAGTTTCTTTGCGATGATCAGTGCATATGACATAAACCTTTTTTGAGAATGTTGTAAATTTTGTGTTTCTTTGGAGATCCCGAAGATAATTACTGTTGGATTTGGCTCAATCTTGTTTTTAAAAATATTAGAGAGGTAAGTAAAAATGTCACACCAAAAACCCTGAAGCCTTGGACAAAGTGCAAAACTATCTAACAGATTTCCATAATGTGTCATACGTTTTTCGCAGAGAGGAGAGCAGTCTGGGTACATTTTGTGAAGTCTTTCCCTTGAGCAATGTAACCTGTGTACAATTTTATACTGAATTAAAGAGTGACGGGAATTAATAAAAAGCGTATTTATGTTGCGTAAGACCTCCTGCCAAAAATCTTCCGATACGGAAATCCCAAATTCCTTTTCCCACTCCTCTTTAATTGAGTGAGTTGAAGGTGTACTCATCTCCTGTAGTGAGTTATAGAATAATGAGACTCTGTTCGAACCCCCGGCTATCACTAAGGCATCTATCCAAGGTGTCAGACGACATGCTTTCAAACTGCGGCAGATGTGTGCGGATATAATTTCGTAGTTGAAGATATCTAAAAAAAATGGCTGCATGGTAGTCCAAATCTATCTATTAATTGTTGAAATGACATGAAGGTGTCATTTGAATATAAGTCTTTTAATTTACGAATTCCCAGTTCCTGCCACACGTTGAAGGCTCCGTCTGCACATGATGGAAGGAAAGAGGGGTTAGCTGTAACAGGCATACTCATTGATAATGATTTCAGTTTAAAGTGCTTAATTATTTGTTTCCAAATTCGCACTGTGGTATGGATCACTGGGTTATAGTTATAGTGTGCACTTGTCAAGGGAGTAGGAGAAAGTAATTCCACCAACACAGTAAGGAAGGCAGTCCTCCCGCTCCATCTGCAGACCATGGGGGAGTAACGCTGTATCATCCAGTAAGAGGGAAATTATTCTTAAATTTGATGCCCAATAATAATGCATAAAGTTAGGTAGTGCAAGTCCACCAAGGGATCCGTGTTTACATAGGTGTTCTTTTTTTATTCTATGTGTTTTGTAGTTCCATTTAAACGGCATAATAATGGCATCCAGCTTGTTGAAGAAAGATTTGGGCAGGAAAATTGGGATATTTTGGACCAAATACAGATATTGCGGGAGAAATACCATTCTGAGTTCACTCTTCCTATCAAGGAGATAGGGAGTGTCCTCCAAAACTGGATGTTGTTTTTTAGCTTCTCCAGTAGAGGGAGAAAGTTTTCTTTCACTAAGGAACTATATTTTCTTGTTATTGTGATGCCCAGATATGTAATTTTTTCACAAGTTATTTTAAATGGGAGAGATGCAAACCACTCATTGCTTTCCAATTTGATGGGCAATACTTCACTTTTTTTCCAGTTGATCTTGTAACCGGCGAAGGTGCCAAATTTGTCAATAACGGAGAGGGCTGCCGGGACGGAGGTTTGGGGTTTTGTTATGTATAGTAAAATGTCATCAGCATAGAGCGATATAGTATTAGAAGTATATGCTGTGTCATAGCCACGTATATCAGGGTGAGTACGAATCGTCTGTGCCAGGGGTTCCAGAGCGAACAGGACTAAGAACACATGCCTGACGTGTCCCTCTGCTGAGCTTAAACTGAGTGGATAATGTTTGGTTTGTAATCAAAGGAGCTTGCAAAGAAAAGCGTCTGGACTTCTTTAAGTTGCTTGAAGATGTTTCACCTCTCATCCGAGAAGCTTCTTCAGTTCTAAGGTCAAATGGTGGAGAGTCCCAGATATAAACAGCGAGGAATGCTCAGACCTCTACATTGGAGAGACCAAACAGCCACTTCACAAGCGCATGGCACAACACAGAAGAGCCACCTCCACAGGACAAGACTCAGCAGTCCATCTGCATCTTAAGGATAAAGGACACTCTTTCGAGGATGCCAATGTTCACATTTTGGACAGAGAGGACAGATGGTTTGAAAGAGGAGTGAAAGAAGCATCTATGTCCACTGTGAGCGACCATCTTTGAACAGAGGCGGTGGTTTACAACACCAACTCTCTACCATCTATAATCCAGTTTTGAGATCCCTTCCCAGACGCCTTAACGCCCACTCACATCCTGGGCCATCTGACCTCAGGAATTCGCATGATAAGGTGGGGCCAGGTTTCACAATGAACACACCCGAAACTCTGGCTGATTGGGACCCACGGCCAGTTTCCCACCTTGGCTCAGGCGATTAGAGGATCATCAGGGGGTCCTTTTGTCCCTCTGTGGGGGGTTTCTCCCACTAGGTTTATATCTGGGACTCTCCACCATTTGACCTTAGAACTGAAGAAGCTTCTCGGATGAGAGGTGAAACGTCTTCAAGCAACTTAAAGAAGTCCAGACGCTTTTCTTTGCAAGCTCCTTTGACTACGATGACCTGGATGACTGAGAACCTTCACAGACGTTTGGTTTGTAAGGATTCTGGCTGTGGGATTCTTGTAGAGTAATTTTATCCAGGAAATAAAATCTTGTCCCAGCCTGGACGCTTACCATTTTTTAATAAACCAATAGATTTAATAATTTCTTCAGTTGTAATCTTGGCATTCAAAATCTTGCGATCCACCTGATCTAACACAGGGAGATCACACTTATCTAAAAAGTCCTGCATATCTTTAGGCCCTGCAGTGGAATGAGAAGTATAGAGAGATTGATAAAACTGCCTAAAGTTATCATTAATGTCTTTATGTGATGTAACCAGGTTTCCATTGCGTGATCTAATTTTGTGAATCATTCTGTCATTTTTTAACTTCTTTAGCTGTCTAGCTAACAACTTATGTGGCTTGTCCCCAAATTCAAGTACTTCTGTCTTACAAAGGTGAACGCTCTATTAATGTTGCTGGTTAGTATTTGATTTAGTTTATATTTTAATGCACAAATAGTGTTGTACTTATCTAAAGAGGGAGCCCTTGCATTGTTGGCGTCCAAATCGTGGATCATTTTTTCTAATTTTAATTGTTCTAGTTTATTATTTTTATTCCGTGAGGCCTGATATGATATTGTGCACCCCCTGATATATGTTAAAGGCTTGAACCACGAAAGCTTCGTGGAGACGGTCGAGCAGTTTGAGTTGATTCGAGGTTAAATGTGAAAGGTCAAGCAGAAAGTTGGTGTAAGTCATGTCTCCTTGTCCACCTCTGACCACGGCTCCCACAGAGAGACAGTAATCCTTTGGTGCTTTCACCTCTCTGTTTTCATTCTTTGGTTTGTACGAACACCACAGAAACTGCAAACTGTAAACTTCCTGCTGAACGTGTCAGTTTGAACATTGCAGTGGAACAAACTCACCAAAGAAACGGACCGAACGTTTGACACTAGAGGTTCTGTGACTGCTGGTACTGAGGACACGCCTGTGTTCATGGTGACTGCAGACCGCAGACCCATGGAAATAATGCATGTGATTGTTTATAAGATGATGGCACAGGCTCCATCCAGTGGGTGTGGCCTCTGAGCTACACTCAGCCTTGATGAGAGTCAGTCATCGCTCCTCCTCCTGATCATCATCATCAGAGCTGCTGCTGGATGAGCTGTGGACCTGCTCTGTTATTCTGACAGATGAGTTTGTGAGCTGTGCAGAGATGAAAATGAAGAGCACCCTGGGGATCTGTCTGGTGATCTGCTGCACTCTGATCGGACTGGGTATGTTTGATTCATTCACATGTCTGACTCTGTAGACTTTATATACATATACTTAAACATATACATATATACTTATAAACATAGGGTCTTTACTGTAAAACAGAGAGAGCCTTGAAGAGACTGCTGTTGTGATTTGCTGCTGTGTAAATGAAACTGAATACAAAAGCTCAACAGTCCCTATGTATCTGAACGATACTGAAAGTGCTGAATAGGAAGCATTCACAGTGAGTGGGACGGGTGATGGGTGCGGCTGCTAGCTGTTGGTTTAAATCATAACTAATGAAAATGGTTATAAAGAAATAAGGTTTTGCACATTTATGAGGATACTGTGGGCTGAAAAGAAGAGCTTCAGATTAAATGTGGCCTTTTTGTTCATGAAGCTTTAGAAAAGATGAAGTTTTTCTCTTTTTCCAAACTGTAGTTCGAGTCCCACGTGGAAACAGTTATTCGTACACTCTTGTTAGTTTTAAACTAGGGCACCGCTCTCTGACTGTGGATAACAGAAAGTTAAGGAATGGAAGTCGTGATGTATGCATATCCAGGGTCTGATTGTTCTGAGTAAACTGGGGTCTGATGTGAAGCCCGAGTTCCGATACAGTCAGAGTCATTTGGCAGATGGTGAATCGGTCTGAGTCTGGTTAACGGGTTCAGGTGATCGATGGGATAAAACTGCAGATGTGACCATAGATGTTGCGGTCAGGTGTGAGCAGGCTGTAGGTCCATGTAGAGTCTACAGTTAACGTTTCATTAACAGGAAGGCTGTACTGTGACAGGAACTGGCTCTACGGGAATAATCAGCCTCTGTCAGTGATGACCTGTTATTACCTGACTCAATATGTTTGGAGTGTCTGCAGAGCTGAAAGTCCGACTGTGTTTAAGATTCTTGCTCATTTAACCTGTAATTAGACGACCCTAATGACCTGGACCCTCATCCTGGCTGGAGCTGGTTTCACGTTGATCAGATGAAGAACTAGTGTGGACTGAAAGTCTTGGTTCTGATTCATTTTAGAAGGCAGGGAACCCTTTTTTATGTTTCTGATCATTGTTCCCACTCAGATGGCCTTCAGAGCCCTGAGTGGACATGTTGTAATCCAGATGTGTGGTGTGTTTCAGGATCAGCCATCCGCTGTTACAGCTGTAAGGACTACACAGCCAGCTGCACCAAAGAGCGAGAGTGTAGCTATGACGACGCCTGCCTCACGCTCAGGGAGAGAGGTACAGTCACACCTGCTTTTACCTGTTCACCTATAGAACTGTTCCTGACCTCTGTAAGTCTGGAGGCTCCACATCTGATCCTCCAGCTGGATGCAAATCAGCCCAGCAGCTCTTACCTCCAAGGTTCTACTCATGTTTCTAATGTGTCTGTCCTGCAGGTGGGATGACGTACCGTCAGTGTATGAAGTACTCGGACTGTGAGTACGGCCGGCTGGCACAGATGTTCCCCCAGGTACCTCTGACCTTTAACCCCTGAGCCTCAGTGGAACTATGTTAGGGTTAGAGTGGAAGTGGTTGTTGTTGTGGTTATTGTTTTGTTCACTCTTATTGTTGCCTTGCTGCTAAACAGATTTCCACTTGTGGGACAATAAAGTATTTGAATTGAATAGAATAACCCGTTGGTTTTGAACTCCAGTCATTATTCTGATGGTAACAGCTAGCATCAGTGCTCATGTTCAGTTCAAGTTTTGGAGCTGTCACACCACTCTACAAACTCCTGCAGAGCGGGCCCGTGGTGTTGTGAGGGGCCTGACAGCAGTGACAGGAGAACTGTGTCGTCAGCATATTTCACCAGGTGACAGTTGGGCTGTGTGGATCTGCAGTCATCAGTTTAGAGGATGAAGAGCAGGGGGGAGAGCACACAGCCCTGGGGGGAGCCAGTGGAGGTGGAACGGAGACCGGAGAGAGAGTTGTTGACCCGTCCTGTTGGTCAAAAAGTCCTATATCCACTGAACATCCAGGTGAAATCGGGAGGAAAGTTTAGTGGCCAGGATGTGAGGCTGCAGAGTGTTGAACGCTAATGAGAAATCAGCAAACAGAAGTCTGGCAGAGTCAGGGAGCTCCAGATGCTTGTGGATGGAGTCCAAGATGAAGAGTTTTGCATCATCGACACGTGCACGGTAAGCAAACTGGAGTGGGTCCATCAGGGGGTCAGTTGCTCTTACGATGTGCTGTTTTATGATCTTCTCCATGGCCTTCATCACCAGGGAGGTGTGGGCCACAGGACGAAGATCATTCAGAGACTTTGTGTTTTTTCTTTTGGGGATGAGGATGACTGTGGAGTGTTTCCACAGCTGGGGGACGGTGTGACTGTCAACTGAGTGTTCAAATAGAGTCCGGGACACACTTCCTAGTTGCCCTGCACAGTGGCTCAGAACTCGACTGCTGATGTTGTCAGGGCCGGGTGAGCTCCTCTCCCTGATCCTCCTGAGGGCTCTCACCACGTCCTCAGTCCTGAAGGCGAGTGCAGAGCTGCCAGGTTTGAGTGAGGATCTGGACTCCTCAAGCTGGGCCATGTTGTCCGTCTCAAACCTGGTGTAGAAAGCGTTGAGGTCATCAGGGAGGGAGGAGGGGTTGCTGCCCTCCACCTGGATGGTTCTGGGGGAGGTGACCACAGTATTCACAGAGGCCATGGTTTTGAGGCCCTGCCAGGGTGAGCGGAGGTCCGCTGTGGTGAATTTTTTTTCAGCAGTGGTTTTGTACTCCAGTTTAGCAGTTCTTATGGCCCTCTTGACCTCCCTGTTGACCTCCTTTTTATCCAGTGCAGAGCCGGTGAAGAAAGTCCTCTTTTTTTAAATTTCCTTGAGCTCCTTGGTGATCCAGGGTTTGTTGTTGGGGTAGATGGAGACTGTTTTTGAGGGGATAATGTTGTCAACACGGAAGGAGATGTATGATGTCATCATGTCAACCTATTTGTTGATGTCATCAGAGGGAGAAAGAAGGCTGGCTAGGCCACTCCAGGACTTTCAAATGCTTCTTACGGAGCCACTCCTTTGTTGCCCGGGCGGTGTGTTTTGAATCATTGTCATGTTGGAAGACCAGCCTCGTTTCATCTTCAAAGTTCTCACTGATGGAAGGAGGTTTTGGCTCAAAATCTCACGATACATGGCCCCATTCATTCTGTCCTTAACACGGATCAGTCGTCCTGTCCCCTTGGCAGAAAAACAGCCCCATAGCATGATGTTTCCACCCCCATGCTTCACAGTAGGTATGGTGTTCTTGGGATGCAACTCAGTATTCTTCTTCCTCCAAACACGACGAGTTGAGTTTATACCAAAAAGTTCTACTTTGGTTTCATCTGACCACATGACATTCTCCCAATCCTCTGCTGTATCATCCATGTGCTCTCTGGCAAACTTCAGACGGGCCTGGACATGCACTGGCTTCAGCAGCGGAACACGTCTGGCACTGCGGGATTTGATTCCCTGCCGTTGTAGTGTGTTACTGATGGTGACCTTTGTTACTTTGGTCCCAGCTCTCTGCAGGTCATTCACCAGGTCCCCCCGTGTGGTTCTGGGATCTTTGCTCACCGTTCTCATGATCATTTTGACCCCACGGGATGAGATCTTGCGTGGAGCCCCAGATCGAGGGAGATTATCAGTGGTCTTGTATGTCTTCCATTTTCTGATGATTGCTCCCACAGTTGATTTTTTCACACCAAGCTGCTTGCCTATTGTAGATTCACTCTTCCCAGTCTGGTGCAGGTCTACAATACTTTTCCTGGTGTCCTTCAAAAGCTCTTTGGTCTTGGCCATGGCGGAGTTTGGAGTCTGACTGTTTGAGGCTGTGGACAGGTGTCTTTTATACAGATGATGAGTTCAAACAGGTGCCATTCATACAGGTAACGAGTGGGGGACAGAAAAGCTTCTTACAGAAGACGTTACAGGTCTGTGAGAGCCAGAGATTTTCCTTGTTTGAGGTGACCAAATACTTATTTTCCACCCTGATTTACGAATAAATTCTTTACAAATCCTACCATGTGAATTCATGGATTTTTTTTTCACATTCTGTCTCTCACAGTTGAAGTGTACCTCTGGTGCAAATTACTGACCTCTGTCATCATTTTAAGTGGGGGAACTTGCACAATCGGTGGCTGACTAAATACTTTTTTGCCCCACTGATATAGCGCCAAATCACAACATAAGTCGCCTCAAGGCGCTTCATAGATACAGAGAAAAACCCAACAATCATATGACCCCCTATGAGCAAGCACTTTGGCAACAGTGGGAAGGAAAAACTCCCTTTTAACAGGAAGAAACCTCCAGCAGAACCAGGCTCAGGGAGGGGCGGCCATCTGCTGCGACCGGTTGGGGTGAGAGAAGGAAGACAGGATAAAGACATGCTGTGGAAGAGAGACAGAGGTTAATAACAGATATGATTCAATGCAGAGAGGTCTATTAACACATAGTGAGTGAGAAAGGTGACTGGAAAGGAAAAACTCAATGCATCATGGGAATCCCCGGCAGCCTACGTCTATTGCAGCATAACTAAGGGAGGATTCAGGGTCACCTGGTCCAGCCCTAACTATATGCTTTAGCAAAAAGGAAAGTTTAAGCCTAATCTTGAAAGTAGAGATAGTGTCTGTCTCCCGAATCCAAACTGGAAGCTGGTTCCACAGAAGAGGGGCCTGAAAACTGAAGGCTCTGCCTCCCATTCTACTTTTAAATACTCTAGGAACAACAAGTATGGTACTACATGGTACATGATATGGTACTACAACGTCATTAAGATAAGATGGGGCCTGATTATTTAAGACCTTGTATGTGAGGAGCAGGATTTTGAATTCTGGATTTAACAGGAAGCCAATGAAGGGAAGCCAAAACAGGAGAAATATGCTCTCTCTTTCTAGTCCCTGTCAGGACTCTTGCTGCAGCATTTTGGATTAGCTGAAGGCTTTTCAGTGAGTTTTTTGGACATCCTGATAATAATGAATTACAGTCGTCCAGCCTGGAAGTAATAAATGCATGAACTAGTTTTTCAGCGTCACTCTGAGACAGGATATTTCTAATTTTAGAGATGTTGCGCAAATGGAAGAAAGCAGTCTTACATATTTGTTTAATATGTGCATTGAAGGACATGTCCTGGTCAAAAATGACTCCAAGGTTCCTCACAGCGTTACTGGAGGCCAAGGTAATGCCATCCAGAGTAAGAATCTGGTTAGATACCATATTTCTAGGCTTTTCAGGGCCGAGTACAATAACCTCAGTTTGATCTGAATTAAGAAGCAGAAAGTTAGCGGCCATCCAGGTCTTTATGTCTTTAAGACATTCCTGCAGTTTAACTAATTGGTGTGTGTTATCTGGCTTCATGGACAGATAGAGCTGGGTGTCATCTGCATAGCAGTGAAAATGTATGCTATGTCTTCTAATGATGCTGCCTAAGGGAAGCATGTATAATGTAAACAGAATTGGTCCTAGCACTGAACCCTGTGGAACTCCATAATTAACCTCAGTGTGTGAAGA
Source organism: Haplochromis burtoni (assembly GCF_018398535.1). NCBI lineage: Eukaryota > Metazoa > Chordata > Actinopteri > Cichliformes > Cichlidae > Haplochromis > Haplochromis burtoni. The sequence continues at coordinate 148,388 of NW_024583124.1, read as the reverse complement.
GGACTCTCCATTTACATGCACAAACTGGAGTCTATTAGATAGATATGATACAAACCACTGCAGTGCAGTACCTGTAATACCTACAGCATGTTCTAATCGCTCTAATAGGATATTATGGTCAACAGTATCGAACTACACAAGATTTGTGCTAAACGTCTCAAATCTCTCACATCTCAAACACGCCATCACTCCTAAAACTTCCCCCTCCCCTAACAACTAAATGCCTTTTTTGTGTGTGTGTGTGTGTGTGTGTGTGTGGGGGGGTTGTTTTTGCTCACAGGCTTTCGAGCGTTTTCCTTATAAAACGCCGTTTTTACCGTTTCTTCCGCAGTAAATATAAACAACGACAGTATTCAGGAAGAAAACAAACATTGCAGATATTTTTATCATAACTCTGGTTTTACGTGGCCGATCAACACAATTTAAAAACTGGTATAAAGTCCACACTTTGTCCGTCAGTTGTTCCGTCTGTGCTGCTCACATCTCCAATGGTTGTACACGTTGTCATTAACGTGGCTTCACTCCACATCAGCCGCTTTGCTCGCTAAAACACCGGCACATAAGGACGCAGTCATAGCCTGTCAGCGACGTTGATCAGCTGCGTATATATGAATGTGAATCGCATCATTGGCTGGACTATGGGATAAGGTGGCATCGTTCTGATCCCATACGGGAGCAGCCAGTCACTGACTCACACTGCAAAACTGAATTGTTAAAGTATTAATTTTAATCTCAATTCAGGTTAGATTTTTTTTTTGTGCGCAGCTTTTCTGTGCGCAGAGACCGTACCAGCAGTGCACAATTGCGCACGCGCGCAGCTTAGAGGGAACATTGCACATAACTGCAGTGCTGTTGTAAACTCTTCTCCTCTGGCACGTTCAAAACCCTCCTTCAGAACCGCCTTAAAGGTTCCTGCAGTTCTTGAAGTTTCTGGAGTCCAGACTCCAGTGTGATCGATACCCTAACAAGGAGGAATTAGTGTATTGATTATGAATGTGCTCCTACTGCTGTGCGTGTTTTGTCTGATCACTGATTTGTGACATCATCAATTACTTCCAGGTTTCCAGTTTTACCTTCAAGTGCTGCAACTCTGACCTGTGTAACTCCGCCCCCTCCTCTGCAACAAGCTCTGTGATTGGTGTACTGGCCTCGCTGGCGGTCATGTGGTGGTGCATCCACTGAAGGGCGACCTGAGCAGCTCTGCGGTGCCCCCCTGAGTCCTCTTTAACCACAGCAGCTTCTCATCAATCGCAGTACTGATGCTCACTGATCAATCAGCCAGTCCTCCTCACTCTGTTACATTATTGATAATTAATCGATCAGTTTCAGCCTTAAAGATCCAACATCCCGACCTTTGATCGATCACGAAGCTCCCATAAATGTTTAAAAGTGAATCCTGCAGCATCCCAGCTGCTGATCAAACATGAATATTCAGCCTGATCGATCGCTGATCAGTCACATCTCAGCAAAGACGCATCACAAACACCTGAAGACTGACCGAGACCTGCACTGAGGGAGTGATTGATGTTTCAGGCCAGTGTTTGTGAGAAAACATGAAGATTTTATTCATTTTAACCCACTTGTGTACTTCACACTTACACACTACAGCTTCAACATAGCTCTTTCTGCGGTTCTCAGTCAGATTTTCAAAATAAAATAAGTTGTGAGCAGCTCCCTGTTGCTGTCTCTGCATCACAGACAGGAACTTAAATCAGACAGATTCTCAGGCAGGTTCTGACTGGGTTTCTCTCTGTCAGGTTTCTGGAGGTTCAGTTATAGATAAGAAGTGGAAGCCTCTCTGATTCTGAACGTTGCGTCTGAGCTGATATGTGACTGAGGTTTGCTCTCTGTAGAAGCCTGAAGGTCTTCCTTGAAGCAGCTGCTTAAATAAAACTAAAACCCTTAAATGATGATTTGTGTGGCGTTTGTTCTGCTGCTGTTTGCAGAAGCACAAAGCATAAGAGGAAACCTTCAGTAAAGTCAAAGCTAACGCCGAGCCCTGAAAGCTGCTCTCACTCATCTCTGTGTGCATGAATAAAGGTTTCTGCTCCTGTCTTTCAAAATAAAGTCAAAATAATGTTATCTCTGATGGTGTGACTACATTTGAATGATTAAAGGCCTTCTGCTGCTTTCAGAGCAGTCTGCAGTCTCTGATGTTTGTGTTTCTGTAAAAGCTGATGATGATGCTGAAGAGTTGGACAGCATTGCCCCCTGCTGGCTGACTCAGGTTTGACATCTATATCTATCTATCTATCTATCGATCAATTCCTTCTACTGCAGGAATCGTGTGATATCACTATTAGTCCACGATCGGCAACACAACTGACTGATCCCGGTGGCTGAGCTTTCATAGTCAGAATCATTTTTAACCCAGAGGAAACAAGACTGTTACAACCACAAAAGTTCTTTCAATGTGAAATATTTAAAGACTTTCAGTCACATGAGGCAAGATTCACTACAATTCACTACAGAACAGAAATAACAAATGTTTAAACTAAATTTGATGCTTGCTGCAGGTCCCAATAAAGTTGGCACAAGGTAAAAATGTCTGAAAAAGCAAGACGGTTCAGCTGGTAATAAGTTAGGGTAGGGTTAGGGGTAAAGATGTAAAGATGTTTAGAGGTAAAGATGGCAGAGGTTTTAAAAGACTGTGGAGTACTTCATAAACAACACAAAGACTTCGCCATGGTCTGCAGTGCGTCACACCAGAGTGTGTGTGTGGGACGAGGCTGCACTCCTTTATTGGACACCTGTGGACCACACTGCATTCCTCATCAGCATGATTGTGCTGCTTACCAAATGTGCCCGGGAACACTGTCTGAAACCAGCATTGTTAACACAGCCCACCTGACTGAGGTCAGCTGGCGTCCTTTACCCTGATGGGACCGTCAGCGCCGGATGTCAGAGAGCTCCTCCATCCTAGCCTCCACCCGTTCAGTCCTCCAGGAAGGAGCTGTATTCCAGGAAACAGCTGAAGTAATCACTGACATGACTCAGTATGAGTCTCAGGTGTAACAGCTCGTTTCATTTTTGAGACATGTTTTTGATTTTCATGACATCTGACTTGTTTTTGCTACCTCTGTGCTTTATTGTATTTGAACTTGTCTTAAACCTTCAGATGGAGCTCAGTGCAGAGTTATCTGATTTATCTTGTGTCTGTAACGGTGTGTTTACACCGAACACGATAGACGCGAGCGAAAACGCCCCAGTCGCCCCTAATTTGACGTGTGCACATTCGCACCTCGACGCGTGTCCAACGCGAATTCATCGTGTGTCAAAATACGCAATTTTGACGCGCCTGAACCGGAAATGTGGGAGGGATGTGGGAGGAAGTTGTGCCGGACGGTATCTTTGCTACATGGCAGCTGTCGAGCTAGCGTTTGAAGAGAGAGTCTCCCTTCTCTATTTACTGTGGAGAGCAGAGCAGCGGCGTAAAGGACGTCCTCGCCGTACCTGGGTCCATCAGGTCCTCCAGACGCGTAAGCAGTTTGGTGAGTTTCACCATTTGCTCCAGGAGCTGCACCTGGATGACGTTCATTTCAGCAATATCTTTCCCTCGCCCAGTTTGAGGACCTGCTGTCCCGCGTTGGTTCAAGCATCGCCCGCCTAGACACCAACTACAGGTGCTCAATCCCACCTGCAGAGCGCCTGTCCGTCTGCCTGAGGTTAGTAAAAGTGTTTAATACGGTAGTCCTTTATTGATACCTGTGCTAATATATGCTAAACCATCCGTTTATACACTGCTAACATGGATGTGCTATGATAACAGTGCATGCCGTCGGTGTTTACTGAAAGCAAACTGTGGTACAGAGACGACTGCGTATAATATTTCTAGTGATACTCAGAAGGTCTCATCAAGTCCCGATTTAATTCAATTTATGCTGTTATCAGTATTTGCAATGACAGCATGGCTGTGATGTCTATCAGTGTATGCTCTCGGTGTTTGCTGATATCAAACTGTGGTATTAGGACCACTGTGGGTTAATCTTTGTTGTGACACTCACTCCTTTCTTTTATTTAGACCTGGTTTAATTCTGGGATAGTTGAATATTTGTATATAATCCCTGCAGACTGTTTTAGATTATATCTAATATACATTATGTAATTATCCTTATAATAACAAAAGGTTTTATGTAAGATTTATGCTTTGTAATTTAAATCTGAATCACAAAAGTGTTTTGGAATTGGAATAATGCATTTGTAACTGCAGTACACATAATCCATCCATCCATCCATTCGCTTCCGCTTATCCTTTTCAGGGTCGCGGGGGGCGCTGGAGCCTATCCCAGCTGTCATAGGGCGAAGGCGGGTACACCCTGGACAGGTCGCCAGTCTGTCGCAGGGCTAACACAAGGGACAGACAACCATTCACACTCACATTCACTCGCACATTCACACCTAGTGCAATTTGGATTAATCAATTAACCTATCCCCACAAGCTGCATAGTCACATAAATAAATTTTACAATTTTGTCCAGGTTCCTTGCCACCGGGGACTCCTTCAGATAGGGCTGTGCGATATGACCAAAATCTCATATCCCGATATAAGACATCTATCGTCCGATAACGATATAAATCACAAAAATGTAACATTTTCTGTAAAGTCTGTGAATCTCGGGCAGCTCGACTTGTGTGAAGTGTTTCCAGCTGCGCGTCGTGTAGCTGGAGTCGAGTGTTTTAACCGATGCATGAAACGATACATTTTTAGACATAAGTTGTAACGGCGCCGTTTTCTTTGTGAGTATTTATTACACGGCGTGCTGCGGGGAAAAGCCTGTTCTAACGTTTGAGTCTAAGGTTTATTTTTTAGCACCTGGCGGCTCTTTTTTACTTCTCATCCGTAAATAATCTGCTCTTTCACGTGATTCAGTTTATTTTGAAAAGTCTCAACAGGATCTTGAGCTTTATTGTGAAAGGTTTATGTGGAACATAAACAAGCGGACACGCAATGGTGTTACCGTCGTTGTTGCTAACGACAACGCATAAAAACAGGCGCTTGTCTGTCTGTAGTGTGGTTATATTAAATATAAGAGAAAGAGAGAACTTTAAGAAATGAATATAGCCACTACAGGGACCATCAGAACCATGAGAAAATATTGCCGTAAACTGTTTATTTTGCAACAACACGAAACAAACGATAGCGTAAAATGAAACGATAGACGTTTTTATATCGTCATCTGATATATACCGTTATATCAAACAGCCCTACCTTCAGGACCATCGCATTCAGTTTTCGAGTTGGTGTGTCCACGGTGAGCCAGATCATCTCCCAGGTAGCGACGGCCATCTGGGACTGTCTAGTGGATGATTTCATGGCTGTCCCTTCAACTGCAGACTGGCGGTCCATTGCAGAGGGATTCAAGGAGCGCTGGAACTTCTCTCTCTCCCTCACAGTGGAGGTTGTATCTGCACTCCATGGAGCTCCGTCCTGAAATTGCAGAGAAATGCGTGAAGGCAACGTGTGTTCTCCACAATTTTCTGCGCTGTTTGGACAAGAGAGGGGCACCTGCTGTGGTGGAGCCGTTGCAAGGCCTGGGTCGTATGGCAGCAAACAACTCCTCCAGAGAGGCTGTCCTGGTGAGGGAGAAGTTCATGGCCCACTTCTCGGCGGAGGGAGCTGTGTCTTGGCAACCAAAGGAGTAGCCTGTTTGAAGTCTGAGTGACTTCCCCACAACGGCTCTTTTAAGAGCCACCCACAAACCTCTAAAGAGTGTTCCTGTCTTTTTAAATTTTTCTTAATAAATGCAGCTCTACTCCAAAATAAACTAACCTCTCTTTACTCTCTTAAATAACTCGTCTTCACTATGTTCCTGTACACAGTGTGATGCAAAAGTTTGGGCAACCTTATTAATAGTCATTATTTTCCTGTATGAATCGCTGTTACAGTAAAAAATGTCACTTGCATATATCATATAGGAGACACACACATTGATATACACTAAATATTCATTTCATCCAACGTGTGAAACCTGCTGTGAGGACAATTAAAGTGTGGCCAGAGGGGACAGACACAGTGCTCCAGGACAGATTTAAAAACACAGACTGGAATATGTTCACCCACACAGACCTGGACCAGTACGCCTCATCTGTACTGGATTACATCTCCAAAACCACAGACAGTGTCACCACCTAGGAACGGATCACCATGTACCCCAACCAGAAGCCTTGGATGAACCGGGATGTTCGTCTCCTCCTGAAGGCCCGCAACACCGCCTTTAGGTCAGGAGATGCACACGCCTACAGCACAGCCAGGGCTAATCAAAAGAAGGGCATCAAAAAAGCCAAACACCATTACAAAAAGAAGGTAGAAGAACACTTCTCCAACTCCAACCCTTGACGCATGTGGCAAGGACTCCAGACCATCACAGACTACAGGACCACCAAACCCTCCCCCGCATCCTCTGATGTCTCCTTCCTCAACGAGCTCAACAACTTTTATGCTCGTTTTGAGCGTGGGAACCCCACAACCACAACCAAAGCAGACGTGACGCCAGACCACCAACCTCTGACTCTCTCCCCCACCGATGTAGGAGCGGTGCTGAGCAGGATCAATGTCCACAAGGCTGCAGGTCCCGATGGCATCCCCGGGCGTGTTCTCAGAGCGTGTTCTGGGGAGCTTGCAGGAGTGCTCACAGACATATTCAATCTGTCCTTGGCCCACGCTGTGGTACCGGCCTGCTTCAAATTCACCTCCATCGTCCCGATACCCAAAAACTCCAATCCATCTTGCCTCAATGACTACCGCCCTGCGACAGACTGGCGACCTGTCCAGGGTGTACCCCGCCTTTCGCCCTATGACAGCTGGGATAGGCTCCAGCGCCCCCCGCGACCCTGAAAAGGATAAGCGGAAGCGAATGGATGGATGGATGGATATATTGTAATATATCTATATCATGGCTAAAGCACTTCTGGATGGATGCAAACTGCATTTCGTTGCCCTGTACCTGTGACATGTACAATGACAATAAAGTTGAATTCAATTCATTTCTCTTTTTTTGTGTTGCCAATTTATGCACCTGCTTGATTTTGTTTAAACAGTTATTGCACACTTTCTGTAAATCCAGTGAACTGCATTTCACTTTTCAAATATCACTGTGTGTGTCTCCTGTATGATATATTTAAGTGACAATTTTTATTGTGACAACCAACGATTTGTACAGTAAAATGATGACTTTTCACAAGGTTGCCCAAACTTTTGCATCCCACTGTATTAGTATGTTTTGTCATTAGTATAATATGAAATAAATTCTACTTGTGTCAAGTCGGGTGCCAATATTTGCTGTGTAGTAGAACAGAGACATTAGTCATTATAAATGTTTATTGGAAAAAATATATAAATTCACTAACAAAAACATTAAACATAAATATATAACATTTAACTATTTACAGAGAGACAGGAATAAAAAGGACCCAGCTTGGAGTGGAAGAGCCTCAGGGAGAAGGAGGAGAAAAATAACAGCATTGTTTCTGCCCTGGAGAGCTGCTGCCTCATCAGAAAACGACTGATTGCTAGGGTCCACGGCAGTGATGAGCTTTTCCTCCATACTGAATGAAGAATGAAGGGCTTTGGCTGGATCTGCCCCTTGGACCATTTCCCCTTTGGTCAGAGCCACGTCAGCAGGCTCCTGATTGGTTGTCGTGGTGCGATTTGACGCTTGAGTTCAGATTTTTCCAACTCGAGCGGTAGACGCGAAATGCGCGTATGCACAAAATGCAACACAAAAACTGACGCGTGTGGTTTTATTTGCGAGCCAAACACGGCAAACGCGGTATATTGACGCCCATTTCACGCGTTTTCGCAATGCAATTCTGCTTCCAAATTTTCGCGGCACACGCAATCGCGTGTCATTGCGCTTTTTCCATTGACTTTACATGTAAACCTGACGCTCTGGCCACCTCTATCGCGTTCGGTGTGAACACACCGTAAGACTTAAACTACATGGACTTAGAGACAGTTTGATTGTAATCTGGTTACATTTTACGCTGAAACATTACTGAGATTCTGTCATTAAAGATGTCCAACAGCATTTTAAAGGTTTGATAGAGTCTAGAAACATGAAGTGTGACCCTATACATGACTGACATCATTGCAGTCATTCTGAGTTCCAGCTGTGAGGTTTAAAAATGTGCAGGACCCTGGATTCATCAACATGACGCTGACTCACTTTCATCTTCCTGCTGCGCTGCTCTTTGTTTACCTGTTTCTAATGTGACTCATTTGTTTCAGGGACACTCTTAAAGCGCTGCTTCCTGCTTACAGGTTACTTCTCCTGTCTCTGTTCACTCTCCTCCCTGGGACAGTGTTGGTGTCTCTGTGTGTTTAGTCTTTTGGTTACTTCCTGTTTTAGTGTGAAGGTTGGTTTTCTGGAGTTCCTGATTGTAGTTCTACTTCCTCCTATGTGAGCATCCCCACCTGTGTGCAACAACATGCTTTAACATTTGGCGAGAGAGGACGAACGTTTATCGACCAGAGCAAAGAAATTGTTTCCGAATCAACAACACGTCTTTGTTTTCCAGAAAACACACAAACTTTAAGATTTCAGGAGCGTTTACTCCAACCTGTGGGTGTAGCTGTAGTTTGGCTGGGGAGGGGCAAGCCCACCCACCCGCCAGCTGAGCCCCCCCACCCCAGCTGAGCTCCACTCATACGCCTCAGTATAACTCAGACTGATTCACACAGTTTGATCAGGCAGAATCTGAACACCACACGAGTTCCTGCAGTGCCACTGACTGTGTGTGGTGAGTTTACTGACCCGCTCAGAGAAATGGCACACCTGCTGTGATCTAAGACACACACAGAGGTGTTCCTGTGTAGTGGACACTGCACACTGGTTCATACCTGTGGTTTAAAGTATTTATCCTTCAATCATATGTGTACATGTAATACATGTGTAGTACCCGTGCAGTACTTTCTAAAATGTGAGTTTCTGATGTTTCTATGGATTTGAGTTCAGGACCTCTGGACACAGGTATTGTTTTTTTCTGTGGTGTAATAAAATAGCAGATGCACTGCATTATGGGAGCAGTAGTATGAGTGGTGTGGCTGCCACACATCTCATTAATAACATATGACCTAATACCACAGAGTCAGAGCAGAAGCATGAACACACACAAAAACAGATTATCCCAGAACAGGTGAGCACAGGTGAGTCAGGCTAGGGCAGGGCAAACAGCCTGCAGACACATGCTAGGCAGGAAGTGGAGGGCTGACAGCCAAAATAAAACAGGAAACACCTGCTGGGTATCTCAGAGATGCCATTCTTCAGGCTTGAGTCCAGGCAGTAGCGACGGTGTGACCTACGACCGCCTTGACTCGGCCACAGGTCACCTGACACGGGCTTCAGGTGTGACCTTTGGCCCAGAGACCACACACAGCAGACAGAGTGAAGCCCGAGTCCCCCACGTGTGTTTCACTGTAACAACAATCATACAGTTTTATGACGCACTGTTTATTTTTGTGTTTCTACAGTTTTTATCTGTACTTTTACTTTTTATAAAAAACCATTGTTTACTGTGTTATTAAATTTACAGTTAAAGTTCATATTTTACACTCTGCACACTGATCCTAATGATCTTAGTGTATTTTGTAGTGTTTTAATGCATTTAATAGCAGTATTTTAACAAGTATTTCGTAATATTTTAGCATTTTGTATTTTGTAGTGTTCGTCTGTGTATTTTGTAGTATTTTAATGTGCTTCAATAGTATTTTCAACTGCAGTATTTTTACAGCGTGTAACTGGAGAGTTTTCAGGAGACGCCCAGTGGAATAGCCCTTCCGCGTATGACGTCATATGTGGTCAAGGTTTCAGAGCACAAAAATAAACTAACGGAAGCGGACTTTCAAAATAAAAATTAATAAAACTAAGCGAATCTGTGTGATTTATTTAACGCATTCCTGTATTTTATTATATGAAATCAACTTGCCTGTGTTCACAGCTTCTTTAGACTCCACTAAAGTGTCGTCACTAAAGGTGTCGTTTTATAGGTTTGTTTGCCCTAGAGCTACTGCGGTGCTTTAATTGTGAAACGCCACAGCGGAAGTGCCGTCCTCGCGCTCCCTACCTTGACGCAGCGGGGCTCAGGTCGGTCCGCGAGCTGACGGCAAGAACCGGGATCGAACCTACTCCTGTGACGTCACCATGGCTGCTCAGGTAAGACCATCGCCTGCACGCGTACCTATCTGCGGTGACCTCTGACCCCGCGGCTGGCTCCAATCAGCGCGCTGAACCGAACCGGATTCGGGGAGCAACAGAACGGCGGGGACACACCTGAGACACGGCAGGTGTCAGCAGACAGGTGCAGCGAGCGGCACGAGGAGAGGAGGGGGACACAGGGGAGACACGGGGGAGACACGGGGGGAGGGAAGAGCCGCAGACACGGCTTGAACAGCCGTGGGGAGAACTGCCAACATCCAGTTGGGAAAATAGGAACGCACAGGCTGTTGCTGCGCATGTGCGAGAACACCAGCCCACGTTTAAAAGTTGTCGGAAAAGCTCAGAGGAGGGTCAAAAGTCACAGACCTGCTGCTGAGGAGAGATCGATGAGAGTTATTGATCCCTGTGATGATCAGTGAGGTCTGCAGGCGATATATCAGAAACTTTAGATTGTGAGGACGAACTCAGAGATTGTCAGTGTGAGGAGGTCTCCTGTTTCCCACAGCACAGTCCTCTGACACCAGTGGCGGTCCTAGCCTGTTTGGCGCCCCGGGCGAACACTCCCTCTGGTGCCCCCCCACATACACAAAAAACATATTAAGGATTATACATTACCATAAAACTGTTGTCGAAACATACTGAATTTTGCCAGAGAAACACACATATGAAGAGAGAGAGAGAGTATGCATTGTATGCAAACGGCTACCAAACAGCCATCATAATTCGTCATACAATGAGAACAGGACAAATCAACAACTGACAATTAATATTAAAACCTGTAATATAATGTATTGTTTGGAGTTTAGTATTTTTACCATTTCTTCTTGGAGCAACTGTAATCCACATAATTTCCTTAGGGATTAATAAAGTATTCTGACTCTGATTGTTTCAGGATGACATGCCATTATCCAATCACACACCTGCTTACCTGCATCTTTTGCTCGTTTCTCTTCTTTTCTATTTTTTCTAAACTGAGCACCTGATGGCTTTGGACTTTTTTTGTCCACCTTACATTGGTTTTAATTTTGCACTCCAGTATGAACACAAATCCCCCATATCGAGGATCCCTACAACATAACCTAACACACCTACATCTTAGTTCACAGATTTACTTTGTCTAAGGTTTATTTCTGAGATTTCACACAACCCAGGATTCAGATCATGAATCCATGATGGGCTTGGATTTACAACATTATGAATGAAATGTGCTCTATTTGGAAGCAGCAGGTCTCCCTCCCCTTTCGACGGGTTGTGTGAGACTTTAAATCATCAAACTGTAAATTATAAATTTTAAATTGTTATTGATCCTTTTACCCCGAGTCCTAAAGTGTATATTTATTTTCTTAGTCTTCTTATATTTATTGTTTGTTTACTTGCACTGCTGTAACTGGAGCCTCGTCGTCTCGTCTCTATATACTGGACTGTATGTAGCGGAGATGACAATAAAGTTTACTTTGACTTCAGCAGCAAGCAGGTGCACCGAGGGCTCGCGCTCACTTTTCGTGTATAGAATTTCGAAAAAACTTTGGTGCAAATTATAAGTCTGTATCATGATGTCTGGTGTTTTCGTGTTTGTTGTTTTGTTTTTATTTTGTTTTATTGCGAGTTGGTTATTAGATGCTGCTCCAGCCAGCCAGAGAATCCCCCGCCGCCCCGCCCTCTCCTCACTGTGCCGCAAGCAGCAGGCGCACCTCGCAAGCGGAGGGCACCCTTACTCCCAGCAAATGTGCGATAGAAAACCGATCGGTCCCTGTACCATTCCCAATATGCGCTGGCTGATGTCGGGGCAGCACGATTACGAGCAATTTTTTTTTTTTTTTTTTTGCTGATGCCCGTGATGCCGTCCCGGGCAACCGCCCGTGTCGCCCGTATCTAAAACCACATTCACAGCATCATCCAAATGATCGCCCCGGGAATCGGACAAAATCAGGATTTCAAATGTGCTGCTGGTGTTTCCAGGAATAATCAAATTGACACATCTGTACTTGTTTGTACTTGATGTCTCGTTACCTGTTGTGTCTGTTGCACCTTTGCTGGTGTGGTGGGAATGAGAGCCTGGATGAATAAATCAATCAGACATCTCATGTTTACTCTGATGGTTTCACTGAAGGACGGCGTCCTGATCGGGGATCAGTGATGCGAGGGATGAAACCATAGTAACAGTTTAACAATGAGGGAGACGTGGTGACAGGTCTGCAGCCTCCACCATCAGGCTTGGGGCAGAGACTGAGCTGTGGGCGTGGGTGGTGCTGCAGGAAGTGATGGTGTGTTGGAGTGAAACAGACCTGAGGGTGATGGGGACCGTCGTTGTCCTCAGGTGGGAGCGTGGCAATGGAAAACTCACATGATCATTTCTACTGTAAGTAGAAAGAAGTTGTAATATAACAATCACACTCTACAATCACAATTACTCTAATCAGTGAGAGAGTTTGTGACGGTCTCCACAGAGTAAACTTTTATATGACTGACTTGCAACGACGTAGCGCTCCTGCATCAGCGTTAGTCCTGAACTCAAATATAACTTCAAATTATTTTGTGACTGTTCGGCTCTGCAGACGTGTTTGTCAATGCGACAAGCAGAAATCATATTTGTGTTCATGAATAAACGTGTGGAGGCAGGAGACGACGTTTCATCGCTGCACATGGAAATGTCTCTGTGTGAGCTTCTCTGGAAAGAAAAACCCAGAAAGCCTGGAAGTTCCTGATATGTGGATGTCAGGAAGTGCTGTGGTCCAACAGGAAGTCAGGTTCGAGAGTTTGTAGTTTCACTGACATCCAGACGTTTCCTCTGAGCCCAAACCAGAGCTGGTTCCTCTGACTGCCCCTAAACTTTAGTTTGTACCAGTCTGAGCTCTGTGCGTGTGTGTGCATGTGTGTGTGCGCTCTCCAGGCTCTGGTTCTGTACGACTTCACAGCGGAGCCAGGAAACAACGAGCTGTCGGTGAGAGAGGGGGAGACCATCACTGTGACAGACCAGGTAAACACAGGTGTTTACACTGCACACACTGCAAAGGAAACACGGCTCCACCCCCTCACGTGTCCCTGTTCTTCAGACTGTGGGTGGAGGCTGGATCCAGGCCCAGAACTCCAGCGGACAAACCGGCCTTGTACCTGAGGGATATTTACAGGTGAGCGCTGTGACATTATTTCATGTCGTGTCAACACAAAGAGGCACAGATCAGCGAATTTCACCTTCATCAGTGTCACACACTCTGTCCAACACTTACCTTTGAGTTTAGTTTTTATTATTATTTGACTGTTTGTTTGAATTCAGCTCAGTTTCAGTGAGATTCCAGAACAGAGGCCAGAAAATCAGTATTTCAGTGAAAACAAGCAGCTGACTCACAGGCTGATAGACGTCCAAACATCAATAAATACGTCCATCAGGGCTTCATCGGGCAAACTGCAATCATTTATTTTACCAAACCGACAGAGACTAAAACCGAGGATATTTCATCTTTATTTGATTTCAAGTTCACAAAGGCACAAACACTTCACAGAGATACTGAAAATCACAGCACAGAGTGATAAACCCACCATGGAGACCACTGGACCACACAGTGTAACCTCTGCAGGGCTCTAGAATAACTTTTTGCCACGGTTGCACTGGTGTGCCTGACTTTTTTTCTTAGGCGCACCAGCACAAAAGTTAGGCGCACCCAAATTTTTCAACCGCATCACTTAACACCGCAGTTTTACATGTGCACTTTTTTGGGGACGGAAATTGCTGTCCATACAGACAATATTGATTTGTAAACGATTAACTAACAATCTTGTCAACACAAAGTTCTTTATTTGGAGCACAGTTCTAGCAGAAAGATAAGTTAGTGAAAAAGTGCTTGTGCTTGAAGTGCTTCGGCACTCTTTGGTAATATTGTAGGCAATGTTAAACCTAATCATCACATCGGCTCCTCCGACGACCTGTTTGCTGCTGCCTGCTGCTGAAAGGCAGTGGGGAGAGGGGACACTTGGGCAGTGCATTTATTGCAGCATATAATGTGTTTTCTGGATACACTGTGTGCTTTTTCAGCGTTCAAAGATTGATGGCTCCATTTCAGAGCACTGGCTATGAATTTCAGACGGATCAGGCCTTAACAAAACATGTATCAATAGTTCTTTTCATCTTTTCTTATTCAATTCAATTCAGTTTTATTTATATAGCACCAAATCACAACAACAGTCGCCTCAAGGCGCTTTATATTGTACAGTAGATCGTACAATTATAGATACAGAGAAAAACCCAACAATCATATGAGCAAGCACTTTGGCGACAGTGGGAAGGAAAATCTCCCTTTTAACAGGAAGAAACCTCCGGCAGAACCAGGCTCAGGGAGGGGCGGGGCCATCTGCTGTGACGAGTTGGGTTGAGAGAAGGAAGACAGGATAAAGACATGCTGTGGAAGAGAGACAGATGTTAATAACAAGTATGATTCAATGCAGAGAGGTCTGTTAACACATAGTGAGTGAGAAAGGTGACTGAAAGGAAAAACTCAATGCATCATGGGAATCCCCGGCAGCCTACGTCTATTGCAGCATAACTAAGGGAGGATTCAGGGTCACCTGGTCCAGCCCTAACTATATGCTTTAGCAAAAAGGAAAGTTTTAAGCCTAATCTTAAAAGTAGAGATAGTGTCTGTCTCCTGAATCCAAACTGGAAGCTGGTTCCACAGAAGAGGGGCCTGAAAACTGAAGGCTCTGCCTCCCATTCTACTTTTAAATACTCTAGGAACAACAAGTAGGCCTGCAGAGCGAGAGCGAAGTGCTCTAATAGGGTGATATGGTACTACAAGGTCATTAAGATAAGATGGGGCCTGATTATTTAAGACCTTGTATGTGAGGAGCAGGATTTTGAATTCTGGATTTAACAGGAAGCCAATGAAGGGAAGCCAAAACAGGAGAAATCTGCTCTCTCTTTCTAGTCCCTGTCAGTACTCTTGCTGCAGCATTTTGGATTAGCTGAAGGCTTTTCAGCGAGTTTTTAGGACTTCCTGATAATAATGAATTGCAGTCGTCCAGCCTGGAAGTAATAAATGCATGAACTAGTTTTTCAGCGTCACTCTGAGACAGGATATTTCTAACTTTAGAGATGTTGCACAAATGGAAGAACGCAGTCTTACATATTTGTTTAATATGTGCATTGAAGGACATGTCCTGGTCAAAAATGACTCCAAGGTTCCTCACAGTGTTACTGGAGGCCAAGGTAATGCCATCCAGAGTAAGAATCTGCTTAGATACCATATTTCTAAGATCAGTATTGAACAGCAGAAATTAAGCTTTCTTGTCCAAGGTCATTTAAGTTCAAAAAAAAAAAAAGAGTGGCCGACAGCGCTGTAAACAATGGTAGACTGGTGGGCAATAAGCGAATGAATAATGCAGAAAGGAGAGACTTTTAGATGGGAAACTGTACTTAAAGTACAGACAGAGAGAGAGAGCTGTGCATGAAGTGTGACCTTATCGTGGTGGAAGCAAAACAGCAAACGTAAGAGGGAATTAATGACGACATTTATCAAATGTGAAGCATAGTTTGGATCTTCTTTTGCTGCTGGTTCAGCGAATTTTGGTTAGAGAGAGACAAAACCTGCACCTCAGAATCTAGCCCAAAAAAGATGTAAACACAAAGCACGGACCCGCCGACACATCAGAGTCAGTGAGCTGTCGGCTTTCAGCTCCAGAATACATTTATATTTCAATCAGGATTTAATTAATCGATACCGCTTTATTCAAGCTACTCACCTCTCTGTCCGTCTGCACTTTCAAACCCCTGACTATATCTGATTGGTTCAGACCACGATAGGGGCATAATGCGTGTCTGTTGTTGACCACACGGAGATCTTCAGAGTTGCCGAGGCTTTTTTTTGTTCGTACTCGAACAGTTGGTCAAACTGGTGTGACCCAAGATTTTTTTTAGTTGCACAATTGAAAAATTTGGTTGCATTTGCGACCATATTGGTAGCACCCTGCTCTGATGGCTACAGTAAAGTCTGTATCGTCTGCAGGAACATCTGTTTGTTAAAGATGTTGTCATGTTTCAGATCAGAAACACTGGTGGTGTTGGAGGAGGCGGCGACCTGAGCTCGGGGGGCGGGGCTTTTGTCAGTCACACACAGGGATGGGACAGTCGAGGATACAATCCCACACAGCACGGTAACATACGCTTGTTTTCAGCTCATTTTCAAGTATAGTGTGTTACTGTGAGGAAAAAGGTTTTACATCAGGAATGTCGAGCAGTGTCCCTATCAGCTGTTCAGGATGATGACGGCGAGTGGGACGACGAATGGGATGACCAGTCGGTGAGCAGTTACCATGACAACAACCAACCGGAAGGGGAGGCCGGAGCCTCAGGACGAAGCGCCCATGGACCCAGTGTTAAGATCTCCCTCAATAAGTACATATGTTTCTGAAATATGCAAATATAACAGACGACTCACAGTAGAGCTAAAAGTAGAGTCCAGTAGATGTCGGTCCATAGAGCAAAGTAAACACTGGTAGGAGTCATTAGATGTCAGTCACAGTGGTTAGCAGTTGGTAGATTTCTGTAGAAGACAGTAGAGCTTACTAAACATCAGTTGAGTTCAGTAGATGTCAGTAGATGTCAGTAGTGATGGTAAACCCTAGTAGATTTCAGTGGAAGGGAGTGAATGTTGGTAGTTGTTAGATATTATTAAAAATTAATGGAAGCAGATGTCAGTGGAAGTTGGCAGAATTTGGAAGATGTCAGTAGAAATCAGTAGAAATGAGTAGATGTCAGTATAATTCGGTAGATGTCAGTAGAAATCAGTAGAAACGAGTAGAAGACAGTGATGCCTTCTTGTCTTTAGGTTCTCGTTCTCCAAAGGTCCGAGTCCAGAAGTCTTTATGTTAGCCCGACCTCCGGCTGACAGCAGAGAGAGGCTTCCTGTCTACGTGAGTCCAACATTTTTCTCTTGGTTAATGATGTGTGGTGTTGATTGCTCTGATTGGCTCTTGGTCCTCGTCCGATCAGATGGGAGAAGTAGGTCCCGTCTGGCTGTACCCGACGTCTCCTCTGGACTGTGTGATTGCTGATCCAAAGAAAGAGTCCAAAATGTACGGACTGAAGAGCTTCATCGAGTACCAGATAACACCCAATGTGAGCTTAGTAGCACTTTTTTTTTAAACTTGCTTTTGGTTGATTTTTATTTTTAGGTTTTAGCTTCTGTGAAGCACTTTGTGATTTTTATCTTGAAAGGTGCTATATAAATAAAATTTTACTTACCGTATTTCCCGGACTACAAAGCGCACCTGAATATTAGCCGCACAAGCTAAAATCAGGGGAAAATCCTGTTTTGTACATACATTAGCCGCACCTGACTAAAAGCCGCAGGTGTTTCAATGTTGACTTATCATATTTAAGAGAATATGCACAAAGGGAATTGTCAGGAAAGAGATGGCTGTTTGGAGACCTCACTTTTATTAATATTTTGAAAAACAAGTTATGGGTACATATTTGCACATGTAGTACATAACAGTAACCTATAGCACACCAGAAAAATAGATTCGGCCTACCTTTTAGGCTCAGGTGCAGCGACACGGCTTTAACAAGAAGAAAAGTCAGTCATTCACCACCATCTTTCTCTTCTTCCTGCGCACTAAAACCACCAAAGTCCTCTTCTCCAGTGTCGGATACAAACAGGCTCAGGATGGCTTCGTCATCCACTCTCCGCTTCTCTCCTTCGTTGTCACTTTCAAAACCAAAGAAGAAGAAGAAATCCTCGTTGTCAGTGTCAGAGTTGAACACCCTCAGAAGGGCCGTGGCTGTGTCCTCCTCTCCATCATGCAGCAGTCCAGCCCTTCAAAATCCGTTGGTGATCGTGGATGTTTTCCCACTTTTCCACGCTGTCAGAATCCACCGGTGGAGTTGGGCATAACTTGCTTTTCGCAAGTTTATCGCCGCTCATCATCCACGCCTCCCGCTGAACGCGTAGCGATACTTTGAAGTTTGTTTTTCGCGCTACTTCGTACGGCACTACGTTGCCTGGCGGACGGACAAGTGACTAACATACCACTCTTGAACCCCGATCCTTCCGCCAGGCAACGTAGTGCCGTACAACAGCGGAACAAACAAAACAAATCGTCTTACGATATCACAAAAATCATGGACAATCCATAGAAAAGCCGCACCGCACTAAAAGCCGCAGGGTTCAAAGCTGGTGCAAAAAGTAGCGGCTTATAGCCCGACAATTACGGTACTTACTTTACTTACTCTGTAGTACTTAGTAGTACTTGCAGTATCACTGGGTATCAATCTCTGACTCCTCCCTCTTCCTCCAGACAACCAACAGCCCTGTCAATCATCGCTACAAGCACTTTGATTGGCTGTACGAGCGTCTGCTGGAGAAGTTTGGGTCCATACTGCCCATCCCCTCACTGCCTGACAAACAGGTGACAGGTGAGCCATCGCCATAGCTACCCTGTATGACCCAGCAAACACCTTTGACCTTACCAGTCTCACCCGTGCTTGTAGGCAGGTTTGATGATGACTTCATTAGGATGAGGATGGAGGGTCTGCAGGCCTGGATGACTCGGATGTGTCGGCACCCCATCGTCTCTCAGAGTGAAGTCTTTCAGCTTTTCCTCACCCACAGAGATGAGAAGGTAGGTGAAGGCCCACCTCCTGCTTTACATCTTTCAGGTAACCTGAGAACCTGCTGTCTAAGCCTCTGGGATGTACTTTTTGTTTACTCACAAACAAATGAAAGACTACAAACACAAACCAGAAGGCTTCAGGTACAGAACAGACCCCACCCATAGGTTATAAATGTTTGTATGGTCTTTTATGGAGATTATGTTTGAGCCAGTCAGGTGTGATGATATCTGATGCTGCTTGCTGATTGGCTAAGGCTGTTTGTTGTTGTTTCAGGAGTGGAAGGCGGGGAAGAGGAAGGCAGAGAAAGACGAGACGGTGGGTCCAATGATGTTCAGTTTGGTTGAACCTGAAGCTGCAGAGCTCGATGTCATCCAGGTGTAAGTCACTCAGTCTGCTTGTAAAGGCCTATACCCTGGGTTTGGTCTGTCAGGCTACCTCTGATTGGTTCGCTCATTAGGGTCGTCTAACTTGTGTCTGTCAAATGTCACATGACCAGTCATCAGGCGTCAATCCCTTTTTTAGCTGTAGCTCACTGGGAGTGCCACAGGGCGGTGTACTGGGCCCATTACTGTTCCTTATTATAAATGTACTTTCACTGTTCTTCCATCAAACAGCAGCTCAGTTTCACATGTTTTTACCTGTGGCTTTTTACCTTTGTGTGACCTCTGAGTGTGTGTGCAGTGAACAGAGGTGTGAACACTACAGCCGCTTTACAAAGTCCATGGATGATGGCGTCAGAGAGCTGCTGAACGTCGGGCACGCGCACTGGAAACGCTGCACCGGACGTCAGTGCATACATTTAAAGTTATTCCGTGTACATGTACACAGAATACTTACAGCTGTGATTGGGTGGTAATGTCTTCATCTGTTTTTAACCAGCGCTTCCTAAAGAGTATGAGCGCATCGGCCAAGCCTTCAGAAACCTGTCAACTGTATTCATCACCAGCAAATATCCAGGTGAGCGAGGGAGGAGTGTGGGGGTGGAGGGTGGAGGAGGGAGGATGGAAGATAGAAGGATGGAAGGAGGGAGAAGGGTAGGATAGAAGGAGGGAGGAGGGTAGGATAGAAGGAGAGAGGATGGAAGGAGGGAGGAGGGTAGGATAGAAGGAGGGAGGATGGAAGGAGGATGAAAGGAGGGAGGGAGGAAGGAAGGAGGGAATGATGGAAGGAGGGAGGATAGAGGGATAGGAGGAAGAGTGGAAGGATGGAGGAAGCATGGAAGGAAGGAGGAAGGAACGAGTGAGGAAGGATGAAAGGAAGGAGGATGGAAGGATAGAAGTAGGTAGGAATGAAGGATTGACGGTGGAAGGACTGAGGAAGGATAGAAAGATAGAAAGAGGGAGGATGCAAGTATAGAAGAAAGGAGGGAGGAAGAGAGGAAGGATGAAAGGAAGGAGGATGGAAGGATAGAAGTAGGTAGGAAAGAAGGAGGGAGGGTGGAAGGACTGAGGAAGGATGGAAAGATAGAAAGAGGGAGGATGGAAGTATAGAAGAAAGGAGGGAGGAAGAGAGGGAGGATGGAAGGAGGGTGGATGGAAGGAGGGAGGAAGGATGGAAAGATAATCACAATGCAGGGACTCCAGCAACACTTAAACAGGAACAACTTTATTGACTGACCAACGGTTTTGTTTACATTCTCGGAGGACTTGAAGCTCTCCTGCGGTGCATTCAGGGACTCTGAGCTCAGTGTGTTCTTTCTGAACCATTTTCCTTAAAGCTGGTTTCCATTGTGAAATACGTAAATATCCAGTAAACATCTATTATGTGGTATAAGTACAGACTTTTAAGTGTCTGCGATGCAGGCGAGGCGACGTTGACCGACGCTCTGACGGCTGCTGGAAAAACCTACGAGGAGATTGCTGAGGTCGTCGCCCAGCAGGTAAAAACACACACACCTATGTATAAATACACAGTATACTGTGTTTTCTCAGTCTTACAATAATATTTGTTTATTCTCTTACTGCATTCTTTGTTGTGTTGATGTTTCCAGCCTCAGAAGGACCTCCACTTCCTGTTGGAGACTAACAGCGAGTACAAAGGGTTGCTGGCATGTTTTCCAGACATCATCGCTGTACACAAGGTACAGCAGAACTACTGTGTGTAGTGACTATACTACACACAGTACTGCTACACATAACTGCAGGTGCACACAGAGAATATCTGAAAACATGAGACAATAAAACAGACTGAAGCTGGAAACTGAGGCTTTTCTTTTGGAGGTTTTTATTCAATCGTTGTCAGAGCAACATTAATTGGGGAATGGGAGGGGCTCCAGATGCGCTGAGGAGGGCGTGGTCTCACCTGTGTGTGTGTGTGTGTTTGTGTTTCAGGCTGCTGCAGATAAAGTGAAGGAAGGTGATCGTTTGGTTTCTGCAGGAAAAATGAACAACAGCGACAGGAAGTGCATGAACCAGCGGCTCAGCTGCATGAGCTACGCCCTGCAGGGTAACAGCACACACAGACACACACACACACCACCCAAAAATCCCAGCAAACCCAAAGGTCAAAGTAATCTCTTTGATAAAGTTATCAGCCCCTGGTGAAATTTAAAGCTGTCATGCTTTTAGCAGAGCGATGGATTTTCTGCGCAGTGTTTCTGAACATGCTTGTTTTATTTAAAAAGCATAAATCTGTTTACAAACAATGACAGAATAATTTCAGAGAGACAAACATGACCACAGTCAGTTTGTCCTCCTGAAGAACTGAGCTTGTCATTGACCCACAGCTTGGACCTGCTGTGCAATGACCTGTGTTCACTCTGTAACACTCAAAGATGTTAAATTAAGACCAAACCAAGGAATTTCTCCAGTTTACAGTTGGTATAAACACATCTGTGAGGGTTTGATCTGAGAAAGCAGCGTCCCAAATCCAAAGACACTTTATAAATCACTTCAGACCTGAGGAGAAGAGTGAAAGTTATCACAGTGTCTCCAAGTGTGGACAACAGGAGTGAGGAGAAACTCAGAGAGAACCACGACGATCCTGCTGAGGAACATGCTGCAGGAGGCCAGAATGGGCGTTACCACCACCCACTCAGAGCCCCAACTTTAATCTTTGGCCTGAGCCGAAGACCAAGATCCCCATCAGGACACATCACATCTGGAGGAGCTTCAGAAGAAGGAGAAGGGGCCGCGGTCACTCAGGAGACAGAGACACACAGCTGACCTTTAGCATCACAGGATCATTCAGGGACTTCATGCAACCCTTCAAAATAAAACTGTCTTGCTCTGTCTGACAGCAGAGTAGACGGTCACATGTACAAACCCTGTGAGGGTGTTTCCTGCTCAGCTCGTCTCGTCAGACACTCAGCTTTAGTCACCTGCTGCCTTTTCATGATGTCATCGCGTTACCTCATCACCGGCCATAGTTTCAGCTGTTTCTGTTTCACATGTAAAAAAAAAAAAAGGTAAATGTCATTTGTATAGTGCTTTATTCAGTCCCTAAGGACCCCAAAGCGCTTTACACTACATTCAGCCATCCACCTATCCACACACAGGTGATGGCAGCTACATTGTAGCCACAGCCACCCTGGGGCGCACTGACAGAGGCGAGGCTGCCGGACTCTGACCACCAGCAGTAGGCAAACATAGGGTTAGTATCTTGCCCAAGGATATTTGACATGCAGCCAGGAGGCAGCCTGGGATCGAACCACCGACCACAGTGGCTGACCTGTTCTGCCACCTGAGCTGCAGCCACCACCTACATACCACATGTGTATGAAGAGATGATAATGTTGGGTTCATGTCAATCCCACCAAAATAAAAATCCAAGAACAACTGATCTAAGAACTAAATAATAAAGTAAATAAAATGATACCACAATAGTATAAAGTTAATGTTTGTATGTGTAATAAATAAAAAAATGTCCAAGGGTAACTCGCCGCTGTCTGCTCTCCTCCAGCTGAGATGAACCATTTCCATAGCAACCGCATCTACGACTACAACCGAGTGATGCAGCTTTACCTGGAGCAGCAGGTCACCTTCTACCAGCAGGTGAGCGCCAGGCGGGAGGCGGGGTGGGCGGAGTCTGGTTGCATGTTTAGGTCTGTGATGTCGTCTCCCATCTGCTCTCTGATTGGTCAGATCGCAGATAAGCTGAGAGAAGCTCTGAGCCAGTTCACCACGCTGTGAGGACGCTGCCGCCACCATGTGATCTCACATGTGACATCACAGCCTGAGTCACTGTTAACAAAATAAAAGCCTCATAATCTTTATAGTGTAAATGTTGATATGATAATGATTAATGATGAGTTTCCTTCTTTTTCTGCTTTATTTAAAAACTTTTTAACAGTTGATTTTACACATTTAATAAAACTTTCTACGCCTCCACCCGGCTCTACCTCGTCTTTATTGATATTATCAGTAGAAATAATTTTACTGTGACAGTGCAGAAAACTTGTTTAAATGTGTGTGGGATAAGCTGCTCAGTTTCCATCGAAACTGTAAAACAGGGAAGGTTTTTTTCAGCTGCAGATCTGTTCAGGCTGAACATCATGATTATTGACCCTGACTCAGGAAGCTGCAGGAACACTGGCTATATCTCAATTCAGGGTCTGCAGCCTTAGAGTACGCAGCCTTAACAGTCCACAAGGGCCGCGTACTCAAAGACCGCTAAGGCCAGAAGTGCGAGGCTTGTAAAATTGGAAGTTATTTATATTTCCTATCACCTTATACCTTCACTCAAAGACCAGTATCTGTGACAGTGTATATATAGATGTATTATATATGAGAGACAAATATTGTTCTTTTAATATGTTGGCATTACTAAATTTGGCTCAATGCTTACATACATGTGTATGCCTCTGTCAGTGCGCCCCAGGGCAGCTGTGGCTACAGTGTAGCTGCCATCACCAGTGTGTGAATGTGTGTGTGAATGGGTGAATGACTGAATGTAGTGTGAAGCGCTTTGGGGTCCTTAGGGACTAGAAAAGCGCTATACAAATGCAGGCCATTTACCATTTTATGTGTAAAAAGAAAATGTACGAGCTGTGATAACTGTGTCTGATAGAATGAAGAGTAGACTGATATATGAAATATTCCTTTATTGGGTGAGAAAATCAGACCATGTCATAACTGCTTTAAGTCATACAGAATAGACATCAGAACCTTAAACAGGCTGACTTCTGCTTAAAGTTCCCGGAGGTACTTGATTCAGTCCACAGGATCGGACAACGACGTGAGTCCTCTTCTGCGCCATTGCCCAGTGCCATAATCTTGCAATTTACCATGAGACACTTTCGAGTCATCACCTGAAAGGCGGTGAAGGGATCTGACTACCTGAAGACAAGGAAGCTCCATTTCGAAGAAGATCTCTCTCCTGAGAACCGAGAGAGATGCAACCACTTATGGCCACAGGTGGAGAAAGCACATAAGGAGGGGGAAATTGTCTACTTCGTCGGAGCCCGTGCTTTCGTGAACAGAAAAGAAATTCACTGAAGTCCCTTTCAGTCCTGTTTGCGGATGTGCCTCAAGGTCTCTTTTCCTTATTGTTCTAAAGACTTATAATAAGCTGTTGTTGCTAAAAACGTTTTTGAAGCACTTTTTTAGACAGAGTAGTTCTGTTCTCTCTGAAGCTTACACACTCTTCTCAGGGTAAAAAGTTAATTTACTTTTCAAAATTTCATCTCTATCCTTTAATTCTTTAAATGCTCGAGGACTAAGGGACAATACCAAAAGGAAGGCTCTGTTTTTATATGCTAAAGGTTTGAATACTGACTTTTGTCTCATACAAGTATCCCATTCTGAACCTAAGGACGCTAACTTCTGGAAATCCCAATGGGGTGAAGATTTATGGATGTCTCATGGCACCAACCATCCAGCGGGAACTGATTCTGAAACATAAGTTTAAGGGAAAAATATATCTTCAGAAACTGATCCGAAAGAGGACATTTTATTTTGCTGATGATCAGACCCTTTTACTGGGAAACATTTATGGCTACAATAACAAACAGGAGAATACTGACCTAATACTTATAGTAAATGGAAAAAAAATCAGTCTTTAATGAGTAAATTTGCTAATCTAAAGATTATATTAGGAGGGGACTGGAATCATTCACTCAATACCATGATAGGTAGATGGCCGAGTAAAAGTCAGGAAAGTAGCAATTATATGATGGATTTTATAAAGGAAAGAGACCTAATTGATAACTGGAGACTTAAAACTCCAACAATTAAGGAATTTTCATGAAAAAATAGATCAAGTTTCTTACAGTCTCGTATTGATTATTGGTTAATTTCTGATCCTTTATCCAAATATGTTTCTATATTAAAAATGTTGCCAACACCCTTGACAGATCATAAAACTACCGTCTAAAAGAGTGAATTCATATTGAGAGTTAAATAATTCTCTTATACTGAATGATTCTTTGGTAAAGGAAATTAAAACAAAAATAGATGAGTATTGGAAAAGGCATGTGTTGAAAATGCTTTTAGTAAAAATTGGGAGTTCATGAAATTTGAATTGACATCTCTTTTAATGAGAAGAGGAGCTGAAATAGTTAAAAATAGAAAAAAAGAAGAGTTGGAAATAACTTCTGAAATTATGGCTTTGTCAAGATCACCTGATAATTTATCTGAAGATAACAGGAACAGACTTCAAATTTTACATTAAATTAGAAAATATATGTATTTAAAAGGCAAAAGGTACCTTTGTGAGAAGGAAATGGGTCTAAGAGGGAGAACAAAAACTCCAGCTATTTTTTCAAATTAGAAAAACATCACAACACACTTGGCACCATGACTAAACTGTGTTCAGATGGGTCATCACACAAGACCCTCAAGTGATTTCCAAGACTTGTGAACTTTTTTATAAAACTTTATATAAATCTATTTTTTCTACAGAAGTCATGAACATTTTTTATGATTCCTTAGGTAATATTAAAACAATTATTGACAATAATAAAACTATGTCTGATGCCCTCATCACAGCACTAGATATTGAAGGTGCTATTAATAAAATGAAACTTAATAAGAGTCCAGGGAATGACGGGTGGACTTGTGAATTTTACAAATTATTTTTAAAGGACTTCTCACGCTTTTACATAAAGTATATATTGAAAGCATTGCTAATGAAAAAGTCCCTCCTTCCTTGATTCAGGGACTAATTACTTTGATTTCCAAGCCTCAAAAAGACGTCCTTTTGATAGAAATTTGGACCTATTTCACTGCTCAATAATGATCATAAAATAATTGCTATGTCTGGCTAAAAAATTAAAATGTTCACTTAATGATATTATTGATGAAACACAGTCTGGTTTTATGACTGGGCAGACACATAACAAACAACATAATAATTGATATTTTTGGTCATTCAGGTTTAATCACAGATAATAGTTTCATTCTTTTTTGGGATTTTTATAAAGTTTTCAACTCCATTGAACATGAATTCATGTTCAGAGCACTTGATATTTTTGGTTTTGGAAATATGTTTAAAAAATCCATTCAAACTTTATATGCAGATGCAAAAAGCTCAATCAAACTCCCGTATGGTACAACGAAGAGATTTGATATCAACCGTGGGATCCGTCAAGGTTGTCCGATTTCGGCATATCTTTTCCTTCTTCCTATGCAGACTTTCTATTCATTTTAAAAACAGCAGTGTAATGTTGCTGGCAGAACTTTATCTATTACTCAACTAGCGGATGACACAACACTTTTTTAAAAGGATAAATCTCAAATTGGTGAAGCTCTCAAAGTCATCAAAAATTTCTCAATAGCCTCTGGTCTCCAACGCAACATTCCAAAATGTGATCTTTTCACAGTTAAATGCTGCACAGATACTATTATATCAGGTGTTCCTGTTAAAGATAAGACTAAATATCTTGGTATTATCATTCAAAAAGACCAAGATGCTAGATTATCTGAACATTTAGTCCCTCATAACTTCAATATAACAAAGATTTAATCTTTGGCTTCAAAGGGATTTATCCATTAGTGGAAGATCCTTGGTAGCCAAAGTTGAAGGCCTTTCCAGACTTTCCCTTTCCCTGATGTTAAATATGGACTTTTTTTTTTTAAGGTACCTGGTTTGTTTTCTCCCTGTAAACACACAGGACTGATCACACCTGTGGTTCAGGTAAATACCTGAGTGATGACATGTTTCTGAGTCTCAGGTGAGTGTGAGGGAGCTCTGCTGCCCTCTAGTGACTGTTCACCGGGAACACATGGGCGGTGATTTATTTAAACTTTATTTAAAAAGTGAGTGACAGCAGACAACGATAAACATAGTTGTTAACATGATGTCTCATCAATATCAACATGAATCGTCATTGTTGTGTCCTTGAAGATAAAACAGGAAACCCACAGTTGGATCTCTGTGACCCAGACTTATGTATGTTGATCTTTCTGGTTGTCGTGACTGTATTTCTTCTACGTTTAGTGTTTATATTTTCTGCTTTTAGGTTTGTTATGTAATCTTTAGGTTTATGTCATCATGTCTGCCATCTTTACTGCCTCCTGTGTTTCTCGTGTTTGATGTTCCCTCTCTGTCTCTCCTGACCAGACTTCATGAGGGTGGTCTGAGGGCCCGACATCCTCTAGTGCAGTGGTGTCAAAAGTAGTCCTTTTGCACCATGACAAGCTGTGACATGCATCAAATGACTGAACTGCCATTCAGCATGCAGGCAAGTTCTATAGCAGGTATGTCCAACTCCAGGTCCCAAGGGTCGGTATCCTGCAGGTTTTAGATGTGTCCTCGGGGCCTGGAGTTCCCACCCCTGTTCTACAGAGTCTTGCAAATGACCTACTAATTTTATTCAGGTGTGTTGCAGCAGGAACAGGTAAAAGTTTCGAGGGCTGGAGTTTGACCCCTGTGCTCACTGCCCGGCACCATGGAGCCTGACTGGCATTTGCCATAGAATACCAGAATTATTATAATTTTACTTTACTACAGTCTATTTTAACCTGGTGCTGTGATGCACTGAGGAATGTGAATCTTATGTGTGTGTGAACATAACCCGATTATTAAAGCTTTAGTGTTGTCTGTGCCTTCTGTTTTTCAATTCATTCTTCATGAATTAATCCGATCCTTGTAAAAAGAAAACATGAATATTCTGCTTTCTGCTCTGTAGGTCCTCACCTCTGCTGACCAGGAACACCACAAGGCCTAAGATGTGATCTTCTGGACATGTGATCATGTTAATGTGGTTCAGGTCTTCACACACTGAGAACATCCTCTGTCTGATATACATGCTGGTATCACATGATTCATACCTGTGGACCGTAACATCGATGTTGTCTTTTACTACAATATACCAGACGTACCGGGCGATGGAAGCTCTGCTCTTATTTACTTGTTGCCATGGTGAATCCAGGTACCAGAGCTCCATTGAGGTGTAAATTCCAGTTTTCTTTATTCAGGTGGGTTGTTGTGATGTCTGCTAGCAGATGGAAAGTCTAGAACAGAGGAAGTTGCTCATTTTATTTCTACAGGACTGTTTAACTGCTGTGCAAAGCCTTGTGGACTGAACACAGTCATCTGGTTTGTTTTGTGTGCAGTGTGAACTTATTTCAGGTGTATTGTATGTTTGTATAGTCCATTCACTGCTGAACTGAAGTCTAGTTTCCTTTTTTTCTCTTGGACTTTAAAGGAAGGACGGATGAGCAGCATGAAGATCAGAGTTTTGACCTGCTGTGAGACGATCACTGAGGTTTTACTGCATCGTTCTTAACCTGCATCAGGTCAGAAAATGATGTGAGGGGAGATTGTCACATCTTGCAGGAGCTTTCCTCTCCTCAGGAGCTCCCTCTGCAGGAGGGGGAGATACAGGAGAGGTGGAGGAAGATCTCAGCCTGGGTGTTTATTGTCTTATGTAGTCTGGAAGATGAGT
The DNA here is from genome assembly GCF_018398535.1 of Haplochromis burtoni. NCBI lineage: Eukaryota > Metazoa > Chordata > Actinopteri > Cichliformes > Cichlidae > Haplochromis > Haplochromis burtoni. Next base: position 119,803 of record NW_024583124.1, on the reverse strand, counting down.
GGATGGTGGGGTGGGTGCAGTTTTCTCTGTGGTGGGGTTGGGTGGACTGTCCCGGGCTCTGTGGGGCCGGGAGGCGCTGCTGCACTGGGCCCCGGTCTGGATGGGCCTGGGCCCCCTTTCCCTGGCGGGTCGCGGAGTATGGGGGTGCCTACTGGGGTCAGCGGGGGAGCTGGCCCCAGGGAGGGGTCACTTGCCCCTCCCTTCCTTCCCTCCCCATCTCCAGCTGCCTCCCTCTTCCCGCTCCACCACAACCACCCACACATGCAGGACCTTGGAGTAGGGGTATGTCACCAGGGTGCAGAGGAGGCACCCCCCCCCCCTGTCCCCTTCTGGCTGCCTCTGCCTCAATTTTATCCCACAACTTAGACATTCACATTACTCACACTCTCATTACACATACATATAGGATCTTGGGGGTGGGCACGATACACGGAATCCAAAGTTACCATCAGGGTGTACACCCCACCCCTGGCGTCGTTGCCCACCTCTCAATTTTAAATACACGTAGACATTGAGGGCTAGCAGGAGGGACCATGCGCTTACCTGCTGCTCTCTGGCAGGTAGCTCCATGCCCTCCTGGGTTTTAAATGCACCTTAGAACACACATGCATCAACACTACAATGAGCGGGTGGAGGGAGGTTTGGAGTCTTCTCTCACCCCCATTCTCTGCGACCTGCTGGAGCGGGGGGGCTAGGAGGAGGAGTTGGCCGTCCGACTGCGGTCTGGAGTGTGGGGCCTCCCTGCTGCTGCGGAGTCGGGGCGGTCTGCCTCCCCCACCGCAGGGAAAAGGGTAACACCACCTGGGTCTGGGTGCAGTTCCCCCCTCCAGGGGCAAGGGTACCTAGACCCGGTTTGTAGAGTACGCTTGGGGAGTGTGATCGTGTGTACAGCGTCTCTTTATGTCTGTCTCCACGTTGGTTGAGTGTGGAGTAAGTGCATATGAGAGCATGAGGGTGGGAATGGATGTTTGTATCTGTGTGTGCCTGTATGTCTGTGTCTATATGTCAGGTTGGGTATCAGACGCCACCTCTCTGGGGACATCTCAGGCCCTCCAAGGTTTGGAGGCCTACTCCCCACCACCACTTCCCCTGCCAGTGGCGGACTCCCTCAGACATCGGTGCGTTGGTGGTTCTTTGTGTCCGGGGATGGGCGTCCAGGTACACACCGGCTCACTCCTTGGCGGCCGCTTGTCGGGGCCTGGAGCCTGGGGCTCGCTCGGGCCACTTCGGAGGTGGGGTGCCCCCGGCCTCTCGGCCTGGGGCTCGGTCACTCAGGCACGAGCTGGCTGCCGGCGGAGCTCACGGGGCGTCACTGCAACTCCCCCTGGCTTCTGCTCCGCGGCTGCTGAGTGAGCCCTCATCTGGGACTCTCCTCAGCTCTTTCTGGGACAGTGGCGCGGCTGCCCCTCTGTTGGTCTTCCTTGGTCTCTTGTGTTCTGGGGGCCTCTGGATGTCTGGAGTTTTGATCTCCTCCATACCTGCTTCATGCCCTGGAGGACGGGGCTGTGGCCCCCCCACACCCTCTAGCAGATCATTACATGAAGGAACCTTTTAAAAACAAGCGCGTCCATGCTCACAGGTGTACACACGGGTGTCACACCCACAAACTACACCCTTTTTGGCTCCTACCTCAAAGCACACTGTGTTCTGTTGATCTTATGTGCTGCACAATAATGTTTAATATTTAGTATTTACTGTCATATTCCCATATATCATTGTGATGTTGTTTATTCTATTACTCTTGTTCTCTTCTGCTTGTTTTCTTTTTTCTTTCTCAGCAGGTGATCCAGGTGATTGATATATGCATTTTTTTTTCTCTGCCCGTTCTGTTGGTTTTTGTCTTTTGCCCTTCTCCCCCGTCCCTCTTCTCAGCTGTTTCTCTTTCCCTCTTTCTTTCTCCCCTTCTTTCCCCCAGTCAAGTCTGTCCCGTATTCAGTAAGTGAAAATAAAATAAACAATAAAAGGTGAATCAAATGGACCATTATCGGCAAGGCTGGGATGGTCAATTTGGTAAAGTAAATCCGTTGGGCATCTTTCTTTGCCTTTAGACAACAATTCTGATGCAAAAGAGCCAAACGGGACAGGCACAAAAGAAAAAAAGAAAAAAAAGAAAATTAATAACACAAGGATCAATATGAATGCCGATACAAGTAGCACGAGGAGCAGAACCGACCCATAGCGCCCCCAACACATAATATAACAACCCTGTTCCAGCAAATGAACCCACAAGAGTTGTCGGTTTCAATACGTTAATCATAACACAATGACACTATCTAATTAATAAGTGATCCCCTTCTTAAACACGCCGAAGATGTTTTCTAAGTTACAAATCTTGCATAGATTATTATGCTATTTTAATATAAATAAAAACAAATAACTCAAATGTTTTTGTCTCCTAAAGAGATTTATGCCTATGGTAATGAATACTCGAATCACACTGTTGTGAGATCCTGGTTCCAGATTCACTTTTGACTTCTAGAGCTAAGCATGGACAAGCATCAGTTTACATCAGTGAACTTTTACATCAATGCACTCAAAGCAGATCCCTGAGGTCATGTGATCAGGACCCGCTGGCTGTGCAAAATACAAGGCTGAGGATGAAAGGAGACTTTTTTCTGTCTTTATTTTAGCATTTCATTGTAAAGGACTGATTTTTATCTTGAATAAAATTGTATTTACTTTATTTACAAAAAAAAAAAAAAGAAAGAAAATGATGTGAGACCTGATTAAATTTAAAGCCGTGACAGTTTCTCCCGCTCATCATTATCCACTCATTTTTTCCTACGGGACATTAAATATGGACTTTTTTAAATGGACTCTGGTTTGTGTTTCAGCCCGTAAACACACAGGACTGATCACACCTGCGGTTCAGTTAAATATCTGAGTGATAATGTGTTTCTAAGGCTGTGTCCCAATCCAGCAACCGCACGCTTTGGAGTATGCATTTTGAGACCTATTATACACAGCGTCGCAACGACGGCTGTCCCAATCCGAAGTGTACTTCAAATGCATACTCCAAATGCACCGTCGATTTCCCCAAATTTGAAGTGTGGGCCGGTGCACGCTTCGTGGTACCATATATCCCACAATTCATAGCGCGGCAGGGGGTGTGGATAATTTTGCCGAAAAATACGGCAGACGGCTGAAGCGGAGCGGCCGAAGAGTGAACTTTCAAAAGTAAGTACTGAATATTGTGTCACTTATTTATGTCGGGAAAGTTATGTGACATTAGTGACGTTTGTACTAACTTGGTTTTACAACCTTTAAAATTTACGCCGTTCAATAGTCGACCTTAATCTGACAGAGAATGTGATGATTTTGTGGATAATTAAAGTCAGTCATATATCCACAAACACAACAAGCTGAAAGTCAGTGATGCTGCTCGGTTTGCAGTCCTGAA
>NW_024583124.1:113924-115411 GCF_018398535.1 Haplochromis burtoni | reverse complement strand
ACTTTCTGCCCAGTTTGACCCATTTAGCAGAAGTCAGCTTGGTTCCACTTGCCTCTTACCCGTGATTGCGTCGCTATGGGATAGACAGCATGTGTCGCAGTCTGGTATGAGAACTGCTCTGTTGCTGACCGCAAGGCACTGCAGCGGGTGGTGAAAACTGCCCAACGCATCACAGGGACTCCACTTCCTGCAATTGAGGATGTCCACAAGAAGAGATGTCTACGCCGAGCACGCATCATTCTCAGAGACTCCTCTCATCCTGCCAATAAACTCTTCCAGTTCCTCCCCTCCAAAAGGTGCTACAGGACCTTTCAGGCTAAAACCAGCAGGTTTAGGAGGAGCTTCTTCCCCACAGCTGTCACCCTACTGAAGTCAGTCCCCGCTGAACCTTTCCACCCACACCCCCCTATCCCTCCCAATGACCATGATCATGATAGTGTAGTCTCTGTTACAGTGCATACATGGTTCACTGTTATAGTCCGTTCAGAGTACTATATTCATAGCACTCTGTAGATCTGTTTACCACACACCGGTACAGCTGTATATATGTAGCACATATGTATACTTGCTCTCTGTATAGCAATATAAACATCTGTAGACTTAACTTATTTGTACATAATCTGTTCAGAACTATTCCGACCTTTTCTACACTTACCTGTATATAATCTACTCTTATTGCACTTCTAATCAGTGCAAGAGCACTTACTGCTCTTGCACTTCTGATTAGATGCAAACTTTATTTCGTTACCCTGTATTTATACATGTGTAATGACAATAAAGTTGAATCTGAATCCTAATCTGTTCAACCTGTTTCTCTAACAGGAGGACACTCTTTAGACTAAATGATTAAACTCAGCACAGACTCACGGTGGAACCAGAATAAACTCTGAATCCAGGATAAAGAGGTTCAGTGAATGTGGTGTTGAAGGTGTGGAGGTGGATCAGAGTGTCAGAGGAGACTCTGTAGAAGGACAGAGTGCCAGCAGGACAGTCCACATACACTGCTGCTCTGTTAGAGACGGAGGAGGAGGAGGAGGATGTGGAGGAGGAGATGGATGTTTTTATGTTATTGTGACAGACACAATAAGGACCATCATCAGAGCAGAATAAACTCCAGGAGTGGTCATTCTTTCCAAACACACAGTTATTATTGACTCCTTTCCTTCTGATTCTTCTGTAACTCACTGTTATACGAACCTCTCCTCTCCACTCGACCTCCCAGTAACAGCGACCAGTCAGACCATCACTACACAGCAGCTGTAGACGATAACCAAATCTGTCTGGATGTTCAGGATATGGCTGAACCTCCTTCACACGTGTCACCTTCCTGTTGTTGTCAGACAGTTGGAGGTTTTTGTGTACTGTGTTTGTGTCGATTGTGAGTTGACAGGAATCTGATGGAGAGAACAAACACAATCCAGCTGCAGTTATTGATCCATCATCTGTTCATTGATTGACACTTTGATGATGACTCCTGACATCAGAAT
>NW_024583124.1:80713-81766 GCF_018398535.1 Haplochromis burtoni | reverse complement strand
GCCCGGGTCCTTGTTTTGAAGCGAGCTCAGCACATCATGTAATTCGGACAAAGCCATACCTGTGTCCGCTTGGGGTGGGATGTAGACCGCCGTGGCGATGACCGAGTTGAACTCACGGGGCAGATAGAAAGGGCGGCACTTTATGCTCAGGAACTCCAGATGTGGCGAGCAGCCGCTGGAGAGAGTAGAAATGCTCCTGGCATCACACCACTTTCTGTTTACCATGAAACACACTCCTCCACCTTTGGTTTTGTTCGACTCTGCCGTTCTGTCCGCACGGAGCACAAAGAATGAATCCGACGGAGTTACGGCCTGGTCCGGCACGGTGGGGGTCAGCCATGTCTCCGTGAAACATAGAAGGTAGTTCTGCAAAATCACTCAGTAGGATGTTTGTTCTAATTTGCTATGACCTCAGAGCGCATCGAAAATAAAACTAATAGGCTATAAAGAGTGATATGAACATATTTAGAACTTATTGGAATGAAAATGTCTGGAGCACCAACAGATATCTGGAGATGGGAGAGAACTGCACGTCAGCTCGTCTCACAGCTGCTATCCAGGCTAGACGCCTTCGTTTGCTAACATCGATACACGAGCTGCCTCGTGTTGCTTCCAGGTTGGGAAAGAATGAAAAGATAAACAATTTTCAAGCTTATTCTCTTGCCGGTCATGTGATCGAACATTGCAGCCGACCACACGGCAAATACGAACCATAGCTGTTGTGTGTGCCTTCGCTCCCTTTTCACTTGCGCTAGACCCCCAAAATGGCGGATCGGGCCAAAATCCTTTCCACGCCCACCCCCGTGACATCACGCTCCAAAGCCCTATAATATTGGCCATATTATATTTACAATACCACAGTGAGATGACTTTAGTCTCATGAACAACATTAACTAATTGTTATTTACTACGTAATCTTAAATGATTGTTCAGCACAGAAATGAAGCCCAACAATCATGTTTACAGTCCGGTGGTCTCAGCCTCAGATACTCAACTAATCAAAGTGATGTCATGACAAAAATGAATGACCAACAAAACATTTTTCTCCTTCAT
>NW_024583124.1:72234-79204 GCF_018398535.1 Haplochromis burtoni | reverse complement strand
GTGCTTGCTCATAGGGGGTCATATGATTGTTGGGTTTTTCCTCTGTATGTATTGTTGTAGGATCTGCCTTATAATATAAAGCGCTTTGAGGCGACTGTGTGACTTGGCGCTTTATAAATAAATTTGGACAGAATTGAATTGAATGAATATCTCTTTTAATCCAGATCAGATTTTTTTTCTTCTCAGAGTTTCTATGAGAAAACCGTGTGACACCCTCCATGGAGTTAGCGCATCTCCAGTCCGGCCACCCTGACATTAAGGGTCTGAGTGATGAAGAGCAGCAGGTTCTCCATGGAAACAACAACAGCTATGACTGGGTAGCTTGGACTGCATGTGTTTCTGCCTCATTAACATGTACTGAGACAAACTTATCTCCTACCTGCAGATCCCATCTTCTTCTCCTCTACAGGTCCATCCATCCTTACAACATAAACCTAAGGATGATCCAGTGGGAACTCTAATGCAGAGGTGGATGTCGGTAGAACTGCTGAATGCTCTGATGAGCAGGAAGATGAAGTGCTGATCTCAGCTGAACACCTGTGGGAGATTTTGGAGTGACATGTTAGACAGCATGTTCCACCAGCACCATTATCCAAACACAAAGTAAGCCCACAGGGGTTTTTATTTTAATGGCATTCACACACCAAGAGAGTTCAGATACTTTTAAGTGAGCACCATTGAGGCCTGAAACTGGTCTATACATCCCTCCATTCATAATAATGGACTGCATTCATATAGTGCTTTTCTAGACACTCAAAGTGCTTTACAGCACCACTATTCATTCACTCTCACATCACACACTGGTGGAATGTGAGAGTGGTGGAGGCAAATCACAGTTGTAGCCACAGCTGCGCTGGGGCAGACTGGCAGAAGAGAGGCTGCCATATCGCGCCATCGGCCCCTCTGGCCAACACCAGTAGGTGGTTGGGTGAAGGACACAATGACCAGGACAGACAGAGCTGGGAATCGGACAAGCAACCTTCCGGTTACAAGATGAGCTTCCCAACCGCCTGAACCATGGTCGCTCCATCCATCCATCCATCCATATAATCCAGTGTCCCTTCAGTTATTGTTACTAAGTCCTTATCTTTTTCTTTTTTATGTTTTTAGTTCTTGCCTACCCCGGGCTGTGGAACATCAGTGCCTGAAGACATTAAAATGACTTTAGCTAATAACATGGACCCCCGACCTCCTCCTGCTCCCACATCAGCAAATGAAAATTCCATCCATCCATCTTCTTCCGCTTTATCCGGGGCCGGGAATTGGCAGGTCATCCCCATCATCCCCAGACTCTGCTTCCTCCTCGGATGAGGTGGGATTGTCAGTGGGATTAAAGAGGTCCTCGAAGTATTCCTTCCACCGCAATTTTCTCAGTCAAAGTCAGCAGCTCTCAGCCAACTATACACAGTGCAGGTAGAGCACCGCTTTCCCCTCCTGAGACGCCTGACGGTTTGCTAGAATCTCTTCGAGGCAGTCTGAAAGTCTTTTTCCATGGCCTCTCTGAACTCCTCCCACACCCGAGTTTTTGCTTCAGCCACTGCCCGAGCCGCATTCTGCTAGGCCTGTCGGTACCTGTCAGCTGCCTCCAAAGTCCCACAGGCTAGCTAAGCCCAATAGGACTCCTTCTTCAGCCTGGTGGCTTTCTTCACCTCTGGTGTCCACCATTTGGTTCGGGTGTTACCACCACGACAGGCACCAACCACCTTCCGGCTGCAGCTCAATGCAGCAGCTTCGGCAATGGAGACGCTGAACATGGTTTGATTGATTGATTGAATCTTTATTTTGAACATTTTGAAAAAGTACAAAAAAATAGAATTAAAAGAGACAAATGAACAAAGCAAAACAAAAGGAAAACGAGCAACCACAACATGTTCCATTCAGACTCAATGTCCCCAGTCTCCCTCGGAATGCTATTGAAGCTCTGCCGGAGGTGTGCGTTGAAGACCTCGCGGACTGGGGCTTCTGCTAGGCGTTCCCAGCAAATGAAAATTCAAAGATTTAAATAATCTGACACGAGGCGGAAAAACAATCCAGAAACAACAGGAATCTGCAAACCTCTCAAATTTGAATTACCTGAGAAGCTTTGGTAGTATGTTAACTCATTCACTGCCAGCCATTGGCAGTGAATGAGTTAAACCCATTGACTCATTCACTGCAATTGACGGCTATAGACGTCAATGGCAGTGAATGAGTTAACTGGAACCATAGTCTGGAAGGAGAAATCCCGGTCTCCATAATAATTAGGTTATCGCAGAAGAAACCCTCAGATATGTCAGGAGAAGAGTGGTTTAACCTGCTTTCAGTTTAAGATCAATGAAATGTGTTCAAGTAAAGCAAACGGTGTACCTATTTTTGCTGCGCCTGTTCTGGATCTGTCCTGTGATGTTTGGAAAGCCTGATCTGGATTCATTATGATGAATATTTACTGTGTGCTGGGATAATGTGACTGTTCACATCAACAATAACAGAAAGGGTTCATCAGGAAGGTAACATATCCACAAAGCCAAAGGTCGCCACTCCAACCCTTCATTTATAACGTTTAACGTGAACATCTGTCTATGATGTTTCAGGGACTCTTTGATCAAACATATCCATGCTGATTGTCCTCAGCATTACTGTTTTACTGCTGCTTCATTTCTGGAAGTGAAACTTCAGATCTGAGTGGTTTTCTGATAAAGTTCACTTTAGCCTCTCATGTTTGACAGCTGGAGTGTTGTTTATGGTAAAGTGTCAGTAGTCTGTGGTCTCAGTGAGCACTGAGCTTGGTTTGCTGCTGTTCAAAATGAGAGCTGAATGATCAGAGACTCCCAGCAGTGATCCTGAGTCCTGACATGACAGAAAGGGGGGCAGGAGCGGCAGTAAGGAGCTAGGAAAAAAGAAGAGCGGTGACAGAAGCACGCCACAGTGAAGAGCACATCGTCATATCAGAGTGCTGTGATTGGAGGATCACAGTCTGAGCCTGAAACATAACAGGAATGAACTTCTGTGATCCAATCAGAGGAACAGATCAAACCACGATGGTGGCATCTTTGTCCCACACCGTTGACAGATTGAAGATAAGAGCGTCATAGATGAAGATGGTCTGCTGCAGAGTGAAGCGCTCTCATGTGATCATCAGCTGTGTGAACCAGGAAGCAACAGACGAGGGGCGGAGTCAGAGGGGCGGAGTCAGTCTGTGTTTATATTTTGAAATGTTGGAGCATAAATATATCTGATAAGGAACAAAGATAAAGATCTGACATTTTCTCTGCTCTCAGCATCAAAGTGAATGCGGAGCTGTAATGTGAGAGACATTAAAACATATCAGAGGCATATTCATAAAAAATCCACATTCGTGATAATTCAATGAGCTACAATTCATTAATATTCCCAAATAAAACATGAAGGATATGCACAAATATGTACACACATGCACTTATTTACCAAGATTATTTTCAGAGTCAGAGTGTCATCTGGAATCTGGGATCAGACTATGTGCTGATGATCTCTGTGGTACAGATGGTCATATTTGCTCCATCCAACAAAGTAACAAAGTATCCGAGCAAACAAAGTATTCTTTATTTTTGCACCACTGAGAAATATAAATATTTCAAAATGATTTCACGAGGTATCTTCTACAGTATGAAGTTTTTTATTAGTGCGTTTGCTCACACCTGGGACTTTGCAAGAGTGCTGGACGCTTTCAGTACTCCAACATTTTTCATGCATCTGTCCCAAAGGATACATTTAATAATTGAAAATTTCAGGCTTTCATGGTTAATATTTCTGTCCTGGTTCACAGTCTGATGCTAACGGACCGATAGAGAATCATCAGAGACTTACCGCAGTGACACCAAGACCTGGTTTCCTGAAGACTGCTGAGGTCGACCGCAGTCTTTCGAGTCCTCCAAGTCCTCTGATCCACAGCTGCTTGTAATCTTGTTGTCTTAAACGGGGGGTGGCTGCCTCGTGTCTCCGTGTGCTTCGCTGAACTATGGAACTGCTGTGACATGAACTCTGACTGTGATGTCTGAGATAAACTCACATGAGCATTCCTCAGCATAGAGGCCAGCATGAAAAATGACTCACAGTCTGGTGGAGAAAAATCAGCAGAGTGAAGAAAACAAAGTGTCTAACAGGACCGAGACACCCAGTCAGCATGAGAGGAGGGAGTCAGTGGAATCACTGAAACATGTGTGAGAAAATGAAACAGTCCTACCACACAGAGGTCTCCACAGGAGAAAGTCAACAATCAACATCAACCAGAGTTCGTTTATGTTGATTGTTGACTGTTGACTCTGAGTTTGTGGAAGCTGTTTACTGGAGCAGGGCTCTGATCTCCTCCTCTGTTCTCCTCATCTGACTCTCTGATTAAATCACTCTCCTTCAGGATGTGTCTGGACCTGAAACACGACTGTTCTCCGTCCCACAGATCCTGAACTGACACAGTGAGGAGCCCTGAGAGGATGAATGTATCCCACTTGGGTGGCATCCACACCACCCACAGAGCTCCGTGAGTCCGATCCACTGAGACGCCTCTCTGACACAGTAATGGCGGTCTGCCTGTCTCACCTCTCAGTGTGCAGTCAGGGACGCTCTGTGACTGGTGAGTTTTAACTGTAGTTCCTCTCAATGAAATGGTAAATGGACCGATTCTTATATAGAGCTTTTCTACTTTCACGGGCAGTGTTGGTCAAGTTACTTGAAAAAAGTAATCAGTAACTAATCACTGATTACTGCCCCAAAAGTAATCCCATTACTTTACTGATTACTTGCTTTCAAAAGTACTTAGTTACTTTTTAAAAACGTAATTTACAACCTGAATAGGTAATAAAGCAATAGATCTTTCAGCCCAATTCTACTTTTTTTGCATAATCCATCATATAAAATGTAATCAGTCGCTTACGTCATTGTCATGAGACACTCTCGCAAATGAAATCACTGTTTAGTAACGCAGTAATGCAGCATGCTTACGGGAAAGTAACAGTAATCTCATTATCTTTTTGCAATAGTAATCCCTTTACTTTAAAAAAGTAATCGGAATACAGTAACATGTTACTTGTGACGCGTTACTGCCCATCTCTGGTACGGAGCACTCAAAGATATACAACATGCCACATTCACCCAGTCACTTACTTCTAAGCTAAACTCCGATGGATACATCGGGGTTAGTATCTTGCCCAAGGATACTTGGCATGCATACTGGAGGAGCCAGGGATTGAACCACCAACCTTCAGTTCAGTAAGTGACCTGCTAATTTATGATATATGGAGGAAGTCACAGTGTGTGTGTATTTGAACATGTGTATGTACTTTAACTATAGCTATAAACAAATAATCTTATTATTGTTGTTGTTGTATGTGAGGTGGAGCAGCCAGCAGGGGGCAGCACACACTGAGTTCTCCACACTGAGCAGAATCAGAATCAGAATCAGAAAGGGTTTTATTGCCAAATGTTGAGCGGGTTTACAACATTAGGAAATTGCTGCGGTGCTTCAGTGCAAACATGCTGTTATAAATACTGTTATAAATTAAGCTTAAATAGACATGAAAATAAAAATGAGAATAAGAATTAAAAGTGCTAAGTAGATAGATAGATATATACATGATATATACATGAGTGCAGGTGGTGATCAGCAGCAGCAGTAGTACCTGTGGTGCTGTTAGCACTGTGTGAAGTACTGGTACTGAGTACTAGTAGTGGTATAATTAGTATTTGTTAGCATCTTGGTGGGTCAGAGGCAAACAGGTGAGGTCAGGTGAGTCTGTGGCAGCTCTGTGTGCACTTCTGTTCCACTTCCTGTCTCACACACACACTCAGAGGACCAGGTGTGTGTGTGTGTGTGTGTGTGTGTGTGTGTGTGTGTGTGTGTGTGTGTGTGTGTGTGTGAAGCTTCATTTTCTCAGGACAAGGCAGGAAGTGCTCCAGGTGCAGCTGAATGAGCACTTCCTGTTGGGAAACGTCAATTTCCTGCAAAGGACGGCGTGCAGCTGGACGATAAAATCACAATAATAAACAAAAAACATCCGAGACAGCCTGAGTCATCATCATGACTAAAATTATTATTGTTATTGTTGTTCTTCTTATTAATCATAGTAGTACTGTATTTTTATTATCATCTTATTTTAATTGTCATTTTATTTATTCTGTTTTCTGTGTTTGTTTTATTTATTTTTAAACTTCCTGAATATTTATATTTATTTTGTGTTTTTCTCGTGATTTTATTGACTTTTTGTCAGTTATTTTTTATTTATTTGTTTTACTTTACATTATTTGATTCATTATACATTTATAAATAATTATTTTTCTATTATTTCTTTATTGTTATCTGTTTTATGTTTTTAAATGTTTTACTTCTTCTTCTTTCTGTAAATATTTGTATTTATTTTCATGATGACTGATGATTATTGATCATTGATTATTGGGGGAATGACCTTCCTGCTGCCGTCTATAGCTACAGTTAATTGGCTGTGTTTGGTCAAACTGCTGCTGCTGACATGAGCAGTGTGCTGCAGGTCAAAGGTCAGACAGGGCTCGCTGAGCTCCTGTGGTCAAACTGAGCCCTGGAATCTGGATACCTGAAGACCTCGGCCTGTTGCCACAGTGACCAGCAGGCCCGGGAGCCCCCCCTTCCTCCTCCTAGTCTGTGGGAATCCTCGGTGTTTGTTCCTCTGAGGGAGCGGAGGAAGACGAGGAGGAGGAAGCTCACTATTTTTATGAATAAAGTTTGTGGATTCAAATACTCAGCTGTGTTCATTGTTTGGCTTCCTATTTGTAGAGTTTACACTCAAACCTGCCTCAGACGCCTTTAACACCACAGCACACCAGGGCCTGTGGTTTTATTTTAAAATCCTTCACTTTTAAAGCTGCAACAGTGTTAGCTCCTTCACAATAAATGGTAAATGGCCTGTATTTATATAGCGCTTTACTAGTCCCTAAGGACCCCAAAGCGCTTTACATATCCAGTCATCCACCCATTCACACACACATT
>NW_024583124.1:47253-70296 GCF_018398535.1 Haplochromis burtoni | reverse complement strand
AAGGTGAATCAAATGGACCATTATGGCAAGGCTGGGATGGTCAATTTGGTAAAGTAAATCCGTTGGGCATCTTTCTTTGCCTTTAGACAACAATTCTGATGGCAAAAGAGCCAAACGGGACAGGCAAAAAAAAAAAAAAAAAGGAAACATTTAGCAGCTGAAAAGGTTATTTGGTAGCAGGTCCATACTGTGATTGGGTATAAGAAGAGCATCTTAGATAGAACAGTTTCAGTTTCATCATCTGTAGAATGTCATTTCATCCACAGACAGAAAATCTGGAGGAATCTCGGTGTGCAGGGATCAGTGTTAGATGCTGCTGATGGTGCTGACAGCTGGCACATCTGGAAAGGCTCCATTAGTGCTGACAGGAGTGAACAGGTTTTAGAGAAACACCTGCTGCGTGCAGACGTGTTTATCAGGGAAGGCCTTCAGGTTTGAGCCAACACAGCAGAGGGGGGACTGCTGAGAGGTTCGAAGCCCACAGGCCTCTGTGACTGATGGTCCAAGCTACAGACGCCATCAGAGCTTTATTAATGAGGTTCATTTAACATGTCAAAATAAAAGACGAATAAATATGCGGTAAATTATTGATGATACTGATAGAATACAATCATATCTATTTTATTTTTTAATATTACCATGTAGTTCTTGGATAGTATTCCATTTTAAACATGTTTTATGAAATTTAACCTCACTTTTAAGAAAAACAAGATTGTTATGCATTTATTTCTAATGAATTTATTTATTTTGTTATATTTTATTTGACCAGTTTTAATAGTGGATGTTTTATTCCTTCCTGATGCTTATTTCTGCAGCGGCTGTCACGTTTAGCCAGACTCGGTTAAAAAAATTTACTATTTAAGTTTAGTGGCGTTCCTTCTTCCTTTCCTCCGTTCCTCTTTGTTTTTGGCGCTTTCTCTCACGCCTCCGCAGTTTCATTGTTCCGCAGCTGAAGCTGTAATAAATCACGCAAGTGGGGCTGCCTCTGTGGGCGTTTCTTCTTCTTCTCTCATTTAAACCGCAGAGTGTGGGGGGACCCGGGGAGACCGCCTGCGACCCTCTGCCGGACTCTGTGCCCTCTGACCCGCCGTGGATCCGGACTGATCCGGACCGAGCCGCCCTTCTTGTGCTGTAAGTTGTGCAGCGTTCAGGCTGATGTCCGTTCCAGGGTCCGCTGGGAAAAGAGATGTTTTTACAGGTTAGGGATGCAGGTAAAAGCTGTTTATAGCATCAGGTGTGACTCAGAGATGAACGGGCAATGAAGCAGAGCGGACTCTGCGCCGACAGGAAGCCTGTCATCAGTCTTCTTAAATATCACTACTTTACTTTTCACCATCGAGCAAACAATTCTTAAATCAGGCGTTTTTTTAAATGGAGTTCGTTATTGCTCCAGTTTGTGCTCCACTAAAGCTGATCGGAAAAGCTTATTTCTGCAGCGGCTTAGCCAGACTCGGTTTAAAAAATGTCCTATTTAAGTGTAGTTGTGCGGGCACGTGCACGGTCTCATGCATGCGGACGGCTGAAAGTTCCCACGAGCCGCTGGAGTCGCGCCGTGCCTTCGGCACGCAGCTTGTCCGTTTGCGAACACTCGTGTTTGCATTAGGCAGTTTGTGTTTACCAGCAAACTTTACTTAGCGGACGTTTTAACGCATTTTTAACCCGCAGTACTCAGTCAGCTCAGCGCGCGTGCACACAGGTAGCTAACGTGTGCACGCGCCAACATGAGCTGTTTTTGTATCGTGCACGTGCCTGCAGGTGAGATGATTTCAGCGCGCAGGCACGTGAACTGTCGTGGATCTTAGTGAGATCTGCGCCTGCAGTAGGAAGATCCGGGGATTAAAGGGTTAAAGAGTGGGTCCGTGCAGAGCTGTGTCCACGGCGCCTGAGCCGAGTTACAAAGGGGGCTGTGCGAGCGCTCAGGCCTCACACTTCATGCTGAAATGCCTCAAACTCCAAACGAACCGTAGGGGATTTTTGAACGGACTCTGGCTCTGAGGGCGCTGAAGGTTCATCCAGATGTTTTCAAACAGCTGAGCTGAGCCTTGTTGGCTTCCACTCTTTTAAAGCATCAAAGCTGGTGCTTACTGTATGCACACCTGTGTGTAAGTCACATGATAAAGAGCTCATATTTACTGTAATGCATTAAAGCCTACCGAGGCCCGCTGTCTTCATTATAATTATCAGCTGTGTGTGTGTGTGTGTGTGTGTGTGTGTGTGTGTGTGTGTGTGTGGACTGGTGCTGAGCTCAGCTCTTAGATGCTTTTTTTTTGGTAAAATCTGAGACTTTCTGTCTAAAAGACACCGGTTAGAGTTTTATTGGAGAGCTAATTGACTCTTTGTCACAGCGCTGCAGTAAAATTTGATTTTGAAGGTCATGACCTTTCAGTCTAAAGCACCCTACAGAGTTTTTATGTGCAGCAGCAATAAAACACTCCTCCTCCTTTTCATCCTCAGTCTGCTGTCTGAGGGCTCAGTTTTCTTCTTCTTCTCTGGTTTTAATGTTCTCAAAACAAACGTGGACTCATAAAGATCAGTTTTAATCTTAAAATATGCTCTGAGTCCACAGGAAGAATTATTCATAGTAATGTTGATCTGATTAAAATGAACTAAAATGAGAAAGTAAAGCTTTCGATGTTATGATGTAGGAGTTTTAGAGGCAGAAGAATGAGACGTTTAAGACCATTTATTCATAATGACTTTTTAACTAATAAAATATGACAGGTTTTTGATTTTCACTAACATTTTGTCAGGAATAAGCTGATATCTTATAGGTTTTATTCCCTCCCAAACATCCAAAGGTCAAAGAACCCTTAAATCTGAGAATTTTTTAATGGAGTTTGGTGAGAGTTTCACTCGCAGCAGAAGAACAGATTATTGATGCAAATAATCAGCACGTGTCTTGTTTCCAATATTAGTCTTTTATTATTTCCTGTGTTAAATCTGTGTTCACTGCCAAATCAAACTTATCGATCTTCAGTTAGTGATTTTGCACCTGATGAATTTCCCGAGGGTTAAAACAGGAAGACGTGGTTATCTTTTTTCTGCTCAAGCGGGAGCAGGAAAAAGAACGCAGCAGTAAAACCTTCAGACCTCTCAGCTCATTCACATGTTATTGATCACACACTGACGTTATTGTTGGTTCAGTCACTTCAATTTGTTAATGAAGTCTGGATGTTTGACCTGCTCTGACTTCCGTCTGTCTGTCCAGCTGCTGGTGTTCTCGTTGTGTGGTCGAGTTGACGGAGGGCCACAGTTTGTGAGCAGGAGTCCTGAACCTGCTTGTAATCAATACGCCTGATACGACCTCCCGTTCAGCTTTGTCCGCTTTAATCTTTATTTGGGAGTGCAAAGAAAATTCTTAAATTAAAGAATCTTTGAATGGAGTTTGGTGGGAAACACTGCTCTTATAAACAAGCCTGAGGTCCGTGGGCTGAATGGACATCAAGATTTAAATTTGAAATTTGAATACTTTCAGAAAACTTTACTTTCACATAGTCAAATACACAGTTTGTACATTTTATGAATTATGTTGTTTGGGGGTTTATTTATTCATTATGACATTTTCATATTATTTATTATTATTTTTATTATGTGAAATTTATTCAGTGCATTAATTTAAATGTATTTTTATCAAAAATACATCTTTGTTTTTTATTTAATATTTCTGACTTTCCCTGTTTTCCAGGTGTAACCTCGTCGCCATGAGTCTGAGTGCTAACGACCTCTCTGAGCTCATTGAGCTGTGGGAGGAGCTGAACCTGACCTCCGCTGACCATAACCTGTCCCACGTGGAGGCGCTGAGGTGTTCGGGCACCGTCAACCAAACCGCCTTCCTTCACACCCTCTCCGTCCTCTACATCTTCATCTTCCTGGTGGGCCTCGCCGCCAATGCCCTGGTGGTCTGGGTCAACCTGCGATCCGACAGGAACCGCTACGAGACACACCTGTACATCCTGAACCTGGCCATAGCTGACCTGTGCGTCGTGGCCACGCTGCCGATCTGGGTGACCTCACTGCTGAAGGACGGTCAGTGGCCGTTTGGAGAATCCGTCTGTAAACTTGCTCACCTGGTCTTCAGCGTTAACCTCTTCAGCAGCATCTTCTTCCTTGCCTGCATGAGTGTCGACCGCTACTTGTCCGTCACGCTGTTTGGCGACACCCCCGACAGCCACAGGAAGAAGGTGGTGCGCCGGCTGATCTGTGTTCTGGTTTGGATGATGGCGCTGGTGGCCTCCATCCCAGACACCTACTTCCTGCAGGCGGTGAAGTCAGCGCACTATGATGGCGCCATCTGCCGTCCAGTGTACCCGCCCAGCAACCCGAAGGAGTGGATGGTGGGCATCCAGCTGAGCTTCTTTGCGCTCGGCTTCGCCATCCCCTTCCCTGTCATCACAATCTTCTACCTACTCCTGGCAACGGCCATCCCTCCCACCTCAGACCAGGAGCGGCGCGTCAGCCGGCGGATCATCCTCACGTACATTGTAGTCTTCCTGGTGTGCTGGCTGCCATTCCACACTGTCCTCCTGCTGGACACCCTGTCCCTGCTGAATCTCCTGCCCTTCAGCTGCCGGCTGGAGAACTTCCTGGACGTGTCGCTGCACCTAACACAGTGCTTCTCGCTGGTCCATTGCTGTGTCAACCCCATCCTGTACAACTCCCTGAACAGGAACTACCGCTATGACCTCATGAAGGCCTTCATCTTCAAGTACTCCACCAAGACCGGGCTCACCAGACTCATCGATGCCTCTCATGTCTCAGAAACCGAGTATTCAGCAATGACCACGGACAGCCCGATGTGAACTTCAGAGCCCTCCAGGACTCATTCAAAGACTTGTAAATAACTTCCACCTACCCCTGTTGGTGGCACACCTAACTTCATCCAGAGGAACTACTACAGCAACGACGAGTAGGCCTTCAGACCTGCACCAGGTTAGGGTGTGCGTGCTTTAGCAGTTTTAATGGACTGGGCTGGCTCAACTCGTTCAGGACCTGCAGTCGGTTCCTCCATCTGCTGGTGCTAGCTGCAGTCTTTTCCAGCTTGAGCCAGGTGAACCACACCAGCTGTGATTCCTGGATGAGTTATTGACCTAATGGCCAATGTCCTGATGTCTCTTGGGAATGCTTTTTGCGTCATTAGAAGCTTTTTAGGACTCGGGAATGCATCCTAACACCTATCTGACACGTCGTATGTTATTGGATCGACTGGTGACAGAAAGACGTTCTGGCCATCATCAATCATTTGTATCTATAAAAAAAGACTTTTCTTCAGGGTCTGCTGTTTCTAAGTAATCAAAACAAAGACAGCACAAAGGTTTGTGGACAGCATGACTAAACGTGTCAGCGCTGCTCCGATCAGCTGCTTTAACTCACTGAGGTTTCACCTGTTTCTGACACACGCTGTGTATTAAATACTCCAACATAATGCACTGAATGTGAAAGCCATGTCCTCCTAGATGTATTATAACTCTCTTACATAGAAAATGAATGAAGGCTCAAACATCAGCAGGTCAGTGTCAGGAACAGCTACTCGCTGAGCCTGGCTCAGATCCTTCACCACCTAACCGAAGTTCACAGGTCAGAGGAACACTGGATTATGTAGAGTGAGCATCCACAAAACTTCAGTCATGTAGTTGTTTGTCCTGACAGTCAGAGCTGAGGGTTGAAACTCGCCTGAGAGATGACCTGAAGAACCTGAAACTCACAGGATCACCTGAAGGCAGTAAAAAAAAAAGTTTTTTTCCCCACTTTATATGAATCGGAGGTGGAAACATGATGGAGAAAAACATTTTTCACCTTCAGAGACGACCCTGAAATCTGTGGACGCGTTTCTGTCCAACAAACTGGAAACTATTAACAGGAAATTCTGGGTTCAAACTGGCGAATGACGCACAAACATCACATTAACAACAAAATATTAGGAAGAACTTTCTGTCTCTGGCAGAAATTCTTGTTTTCTGTAATGTTTTTGCCAAATATCCACATGCTCTTTCCAGGAAACTTTATTTTGAAACTCAGAAAGAAACAAAGGTTGTTTTTTTTTGTTTTTTTTGTTCATTATCAGCATATTTAATCTGTCTGCTGTCAGATTACCAGGCTGTGACGATGTGCTTCATTTCTGTATTACAGCTCCTGCACTAGAACCAAACTGTGTAAAAAAGCTCCTGTTTCCTGTATGATCTCCTGCTCGTTCCTGCTTGTTTCTGCTTCAGGTTCACTCTGTAATAAAGATGGAGATGAAGATGAGTGTGTGTGTGGTTCATGTTTGTGTGTTTGTTGTTGTGGTCATCATGTTTTCATGTCTCCGTGTTGCCAGGATTTTCTATGTTTAAGGTTTTGCTCTTTGTATTTTGTGGTCAGCATTCAGTTTTCTGTGAGCTTTCCTCCAGTGTCCGTGTGCCTTTTGTTTTGTAATGTTTTTTTATCGGCCTATTAAACAGCTCACTTTTTGTTAACATTCAAGTTTTTTTTACACGTTCCTTGGTGTCTGCATTTTGGGTCCTCTTCACAAATTCATACAGTGCTGCATACTGTGACAGTCCGAGGGAGACTTGGCGGGTAAATTCTCAGTCTTATTCACTTCATGAACATGAACAGTCTCTTCATAGCTCATGCTGCTGTAAGCTCCGTCGCCTCCTCCTGGAAGCCGTGGTCGTGGAGCCTGGCGCTGCTATGGCTGGAAGCAGCCACCGGTTGCGGTGAGGAAAATGCAGCACTTGTCTGCTGCGGGATGGACATGGAGACAGGCGGGAGACTGAACACGCCAACTTTTACTCCCGTAGCTGGCGAAGGGAAAGCAGCATCACAGAGGGGCTGGAGTGATTCAACCTGCATGGTGGGGGGGCTGCTGCTTTGGCGGTGAATGTGAAACTCCTATTGTAGCCAAAACAAAGTTCTTGTGATGCTCCAACTAAACGCTCCACAAAAAGCGGAGTGGCTGTAGCTCAGGTGGTGCTCTACCACCTGAGCTACAGCCACTAACTGGAAGGTTGGCAGTTCGATCCCAGGCTCCACCAGTTTGCATGCCAAATATCCTTGGGCAAGACACTCTCCAATGACAGTAAGCACTAAACAGTTTAGAAAAATGTGCTTGTGTGAGTGGGTGAATGTGTTAGTTGTATAAAATGCTTTGAGTGCTCAGATAGAGTGGAAAAGAACTCTGAGTTCTGAGAACCATTTACCATGAAAACCGACTGTTCCAGTCCTGAGTCACCAGTAGTTACTGGAAACCTCCACCACACACACTCCAGCCTGGAATGATAAACAGCTGCTACCAGAAATATTACAAATACACAAGAAGCGTGTCAAGGCATGTGGAAAACACGCTGCACTCACATGGAAACATGCACACAGACATGTGACCTGCGTGCACTGAAAGCTGTTTTTAATAGCAAACCTTTTATATTGTAAATGAGCTCATTTCTAAGAGGAGTGAGGATGACTCTTTCATGACATACATTTTTAATTTCTCTTTGCTATTTGGGCTAATTGGGACCTGGTGAATGTAAAAACAAAGAATGATCTTGATATCCACACATATTAGGACATTCTCTTTAAATTTCGTTAGAACAGTGGCAGTGTAATGTCCTCGTAAGTGGAAATCAGGCTGTTACGGCCTGAGGCCATAAGATGTTTGTGTAGCTGCTGTTTTGTGTTTTTTACTATGTTTAAGAGTCTCTGCAGGTTATTCCTCTCAGGAAGAGCACTGGGCTGCAGATTGGATAAGCATGACCATGTGACCAGGGTTTAAAGCCGCTCTGACAGCTTCCGGGAGAGAGAAGCGAGTGAGTGCGACAGTGAACCGATTTGACAGCAGACTCATACCTGGTCCTGGCTTCCAAATTCGTTGTGTAATCCTTTATATGTGTATGCGTGCTCTTTGAGAGCCGCCAAAGGCGTGTGTTTAAGCTGAAGGGGTGAGCCACTTTTTCTTTTTTCTCCTGTTTCTGGGCTAGGAAGCGAGGGGGCTATTGTCATTTGTTTGTTTTGTTTTTTCTTAGGATTTAGTTAGTTTTCACTGACAGGACTTGGTTGGTTTTGTTTATTATTTTGGCTTGGGTTCACCCTGGGGTTGTGCTTCTTGTCACTCAATAAAATCACCCTTTTTTTTTTACTCATAACCAGTGTTGGTCAAGTTACTTGAAAAAAGTCATCAGTAACTAATTACTGATTACTTCCCCCAAAACATAATCCCGTTATTTTACTGATTACTTATTTTCAAAAGTAATTAGTTACTTAGTTACTTTTTAAAAACACGATTTACAACCTGAAGAGGTGATAGAGCGATAGATCTTTCAGCCCAATTCTACTTTTTCTGCATAATCAACAAAAAAAAAGGAAACAAAAGGAAAAAGCCCCTTTTAAAAACTGTTTTATTAGTTTTAATCTTTTAACTTTATGCATCAAGCAAAAATTAAATTATCTGCAACATTCACTGACTGGAAGAAATTAGTTTAACATTCAAACCTATTTTCTGCACATTCCAGCACATAAAATAAAATATTTTTGTGTTTACACTCAGTCTTTCAAATAGATGCAAGTAAAACACAGCAGAAAATAAATAAAGTCAAAGACTAGCGGTCCTGTTGCTCTATTTTCACCTGTAAAGCAGGAGTAGGGTAGGCGGAGGTTTACCCTGGTGCAGGTGTGCCGCGGTCAGTGGAAGAATCCGCGAGTTTCTCTGTGAGTTTCCCATTACGTCGTAGCTACTCGGTGCTTGTTGGAAGTTTAGGGGTTTTTCGCTGTAAAAAGAAGTTTTCTTCCCACGCACAGCGGACACTAATGTTTTTGTCACTTTTTATGGAATCAAACTCAAAGTAAGGTCAGTACTTCCACGCTTTAAACGCTGCACGCTCATACTCTCTCTGCACTCGATATGTGATCCATTGTTGATCTGCACACAGCTGTTGTCACGAACGTCGCACTTGCTTACGTCACTGTCATGAGACATTCTCACAAAGAAATCACGGTCTTAGTAATGCAGTAACGCAGCGTTTCATACGGGAAAGTAACGGTAATCTAATTACCATTTTTGCAATAGTAATCCCTTACTTTACTCGTTACTTGAAAAAAGTAATCGGATTACAGTAATGCACCTATCTCTGGTCATAACCGGGTTCGTGGTTTGTTTTGGGAACTAGGGCGGGTACTTGGTTCTCTCTCCTCAGAATCTTTTGTGCGTCTCAACACGCCCAGACTTGGGGCGTAACACAGGCCCTTGTAGAGCAGAATTTAGTATTGTGGTCTAGACAACGCAAAATGTGGTGTCCACATATGTGGACGTCAGGTCCTAGGAGGTTAATAATAAATATATAATTATAATGTTTCATTACTACACCAGTGAAATATAACTGTTCAGTTATTATTCAATTTAAAATTAAAGTTGCAGATTAATGAACTCAGGTTCATCGGGTCCAATGAACCCTGCAGGCCGCTGAACGGCAAAGACAGGCTGTCAAATTTCATGTTACAAATTTCATGTTACAAATTTGACAGTAACATGAAAATACAAGGTATCCCTGAGGCTTTGTGACACCTGCAGCTATTTTGATGTGCATAAAAAGTCTTTATTAAAATAGTTTTAGAGTACATAAAGTCTGTGTGGCGTGGGTGTGGTCTCTGACCAGCTGCAGAGGAGGGGTGACGCAGTGAGCTCCCAGGGCGGCGCAGGGGCGGGGTGAACAGGTGTGCTGGGATCTGACGGTGATTGTGTCTCTTTATATGTTGGCAGTGACAGCCGGAGGAGGAAGCGGACGTGACAGCAGAGAGAGAGCGGGAGTGTCTGTGTCCCAGTAAAAACCACAGTATTAATTAAAAGTTCTGCTTTCATCGTATTCGCTCCAGCGTATGTTTCTTGGGTCCAACGTTACAGTCAGTATGTTTGATCTGATTTGATTTGTCAGCATGTGTTGACCTTGTGACCTCTTCCTGACAGCAGGAAGTGGGTATTGAACAGAAGGTGTGGAAAGCCTGGAGTGAAAGGTCTGGTTAGGTTTTGTGTGCAACGCTCTCAGACTCACCTTTTTTCCATCCAGGTGAGCCTGAGAGTGCTGCGGCTGCTGCTGGTGTCAGTCATGTCTTCCTCCAGCATCAGGATCAAAAGAAAGAAAGGAGAGGAACAGATAAGCAGAGCTCAGGCAGCAGGTTGGCCGTGGATTATCCATCAGCAGCTGCAGTCAGGCGTGTTTCAGGTGTCATGTGTCAGGTACTTTTAACAAGGATCCATCCATCCATCTTCTCCTGCTTTATCTGGAGCCAAGACACGGGGGCAGCAGCCTAAGCAGAGAAGCCCAGACCTCCCTCTCCCCAGCCACCTCCTCCCAGTGGGACATGCCCGGAGCACCTCACCCAGGAGGCGCCCAGGAGGCATCCTTGTCAGATGCCCGAACCACCTCAGCTGGCTCCTTTCGATGTGGAGCAGCACTGGCTCTACTCTGAGCCCCACCTGGATGGCTGAATTTATCACCCTATCTCTAAGGAAGAGGCCAGCCACACTTTGCGGCTCATTTCTGCCGCTTGTATCTGCGATCTCATTCTTTCGGTCACTACCCACAGATCATGACCGTAGGTGAGGGTAGGGACTGTGAGATCATTATACTATCTTATGCCACGTTATACCTCTAATTAAAGATTGTGAAATCATTATGTAGTTTTAGGTTGCATTATTCTCCTGACTCAGAAGGTGATAACTATTACATTTGTTAAACTGATTTGTATTACATTAGACTGCTGATTTATTGTGAATGAATTACATTGTTTATGATGCAGTATACTGCTGAGTTATAAGAAATGCTGTTTGTGTAGAATCATGGGCTTTCTTTTCTGATTGAGAAAAGAACATACTGTAGAGGTTTTCTGCCCCATCTCATAAGGAGGAGATAAAACAGGAAGCCAAGGCCGTCACTTAGGCGCCGTAAGAGAGAAAGAATGTGAATGCTTAGTGTGGAGGGGGGCCAAAGCTATAAGAATGTGAGAAACGGTCAGACACCTGCCTGTCCACATCTTCCGTCTAGACGTTTTAATGCTCATTGTGTTTGTATGGAATAAAGAGATTGTTGATTGAGCATTTATACACCGAGTGTTGTTCTTCCTTCAGCCCAAAGATCAAAGAATTGCGATATTTATCAGGGTGTAGATCGACCGGTAAATTGAGAGCTTCGCTTTTATGCTCAGCTCTCTCTTCACCACGATGGACCGGTGCAGCGCCCGCATCACTGCAGCCGCAGCACCAATCCGTCTGTCGATCTCCGGCTCCCTTCTCCCATCACTTGCGAACAAGAGCCCGAGATACTTGAACTCCTCCACTTGGGGCAGGAACTCATCCCTGACCCGGAGTGGGCACTCCACCCTTTTCCTGGCTGAGAACCATGGCCTCAGATTTGGAGGTGCTGATCCTCATTCCCGCTGCTTCACACTTGGCTGCGAACCGTTCCAGTGCGAGCTGGAGGCCCTCACCCGATGAAGCCAACAGAACCACATCATCTGCAAAAATCAGAGATGAGATTCTGAGGCCACCAGAGCGAAAGCCCTCCACCACTTGGCTGCGCCTAGAAATCCTGTCCATAAAAATTATGAACAGAACCGGTGACAAAGGGCAGCCCTGGCGGAGCCCATCACCCACCGGGAACGAGTCTGACTTATTGCCGGCAATGCGAACCAAGCTCTTGCAACAGTTGTATAGGGATCGAATGGCCCGTAGCAATGGGCCAGACACCCCATACTCCTGCAACACCTCCCATAGGACACCCCGAGGGACACGGTCGAATGCCTTCTCCAAGTCCACAAAACACATGTAGACTGGTTGGGCAAACTCCCATGCGCCCTCGAGTATCCTCGAGAGGATAAAGAGCTGGTCCAGTGTTCCGCGACCAGGACCTCCTGAATCTGAGGTTCGACTGTTTGGAAGAAGATGGCGCCGGATGTCATGGAACGCCGACTCTCGGTTCGGCAATGTTTATGTTTTATGTTCTTAGTGGTGTCCCTGCAAGTTTTAAAAACTCACTCCCTGTTGGTATATGAGCGACAGATGCTGCTTAATCCGTGACTCACTACTGAAGCTCCCCAGCGTTAGCGAGCGATGTGGAGGACTCCCGCCCCCTCTGGTGTCGGTATCGGAGGAACTGCATCGCCGTGATCCCCCCTGGAATCCTTCGAAATGGAAGCGCTGGAGAAGTGGATGAATGCGCAGCATGCGCTCTGGGAAGCGTGTTCGGGTCAGAACTTGGATGCAGCGGGTCCTTACCATCGGTGACCCTGGCTGTTTAGGACTTTATTTTGGCCTCAAACAGCGCTGCCTTCTTCCTGTTTACCCGATGTCATCGGAGCACCCTCACCCGAGGCTGCTTTATTGGTCGCCATGCCAGCGGGATACGAGGGGAGATGGAGCAAATATGAACAACCTACAATTACTACCTGCTACTACGGATGGACAGAGAGTTAAATTAGCTCTCTTAAACGCAAGATCTGTATCAAATAAAGATCGTGTTCTTTGGGACTTTTTTGGCACTCATAAGCTGGATGTCATGCTCCTAACTGAGACATGGCTGCGCTGGTGAAGTGGCACCCTTGCTGGAACTTTGCCCCACCGATGCCAGCTTCTTCAGCTCCCCCAGGTTGTCTGGGAGGGGAGGCGGGGTAGTCTCTATCATCAAAGACTGTATTTGTCATGTTTCAACTGTGTACAGGCAGAAGAAGGACCCAAACACAAAACCCACGACAACAAAATTAAACTGAAAAAGCTGCTTTATTGCAGAATGGCATGGAAAACTAAACTAAACTGGGACATGGCTAAACTGACACACAAGGAACCACAGCCATGAGGGAAACTACAACAGTGACAAAGAGAAACACAGGGCTTAAATACACAGAGGGATAACGAGGGAATGAGACACAGAAGGAGAGCACAGCTGGGAGTAATCAGGCTGGACGAGACAAGGGAAGCAAAACTAGAATCACTCACATGAGACAGGGACCTTCAAAGTAAAACAGGAAACACACTGACTGCAAACTTAACAGCAACTGAGAAGACAGAACATAGGGACCTGAAACATGGGACAGAAAGGCACAATAGACGTGGACATAACAACGCCACAGGGAAAGAGTAAAACAAAAGACAGAACCTCTTAGAAAATAAAATGGGAAACATAATGAAACGCAGACATGACTACATGAACTTGACAACATAACAGACATGAAACACATGAAGGGCAAGGGAGACTTAACAGGGGTTGGAAGACATAAGGGGAATCTAATAACAAAGAACTAGAAAACCTCATGAGCTTAATCATATAAACATCCAAATAAACTAAACTCAAAACACTGTTTAGTTTAAGACTCAGGCTCGTGACAGTTTTAAATGCAAACCCATACAAAGTCCTGGTGCTTTTACCTGATTTGAGTCCCAACTCCTGACTTTAGGCTGTCCCATGGTTCTAATTATAGTCATCTATCGTCCACCTAAATATAATGACTTGTTTATTTCGTAATTTTCAGACTTCTTGACCTTATCACTCACTATGAAATGATTCTTATAGTGGGGGACTTTAATATTCATCTCTGTTGTGAGGTCAAAGATTTCTTAAATGTAATTGATTCCTTAAACTTCACACAATTTGTGTCTGGGCCAACACGTAAGGGATACACCCTAGACCTTGTCTTGGGCTACGGGCTGAATGTATCAATGGCTGAAAATTGTGTTTTACCTATTCTAAACCACTCAGCAATTTTATTTTATATTTTAATCCCTAAATCTCCAGCTTCTGAGAGGGGATCATAGTTATATTAGCCTTGAAGCATTGCTTGGAGTTAAATTACATCTACCTGATGTGTTGGACCCTATTTTTACCCAGGAGTTATGTGTGGACACCTTGACTGCAAACCTTAATAATACACTTCTTGAACTACTGGATTCTGTTGCTCCCGTAGGAAGTTGAAATGTCAAAAAAGGAACCCTATGCCTTGGTTAAATGAGGAGCTCTTGAACTTGAGAAGAACTTGTAGAAAAGCAAAGGGTCACTGGAGATCTTCCAGACTAGAAGTATTTCTCCAGGCTTGGAAGGACTCATTGTCTTCACTTCCATCAGCGATGTCAGCAGCGAAAGCAAATTATTTCTCAAATCTCATCATGAGTCATAAGCAAAACTCAAAACTCCTTTTCAACACAGTGTCGCAACTTAGAGAGAGTAAGTCAACTCTCTGCTGTTCTAATTTGATAGCTCATGACTTTCTTACGTTCTTCAGAGACAGGGCTGAAACACTTAGAAATCAGATCACTCCCTCCTCAAGCTGTTCTCAGACTACTCGGCTGCTTTGCCTGTTGGTGCTGATAAACTATTTTCTGACTTCGAGGTCATTTCCCTGTCTGGATTAACTAAGGTTGTAAAAGCAGCTCGATGTACAACCTGTTCTTTGGATCCTCTACCAGCCTGGGCTATAAAGGAACTGTGGTCAGCATTAGGACCCTACATTCTGTTTCTTTTAAATACTTCAGTGACGACTGGAGTCTTTCCTGAATGTTTTAAATCAGCTGTGGTAGTGCTGATCTTGAAAAAGCCTGGACTGGATGTTGACATGGTTGCAATCTATAGACCCATCTCACATCTGCCTTTTTTTTTATCTAAAATCTTTGAAAAAGTGGTTTTTAAGCAGCTCACTGAGCATTTGTCAACAAGCAATCTGTTTGAACCATGTCAGTCTGCTTTTAGACCAAATCACTCCACAGAAACAGCTTTAGTCAAAGTGGTAAATGATCTGCTGGTAAATGCAGACAATGATCGCACTTCAGTTTTATTACTGCTGGATCTAAGTGCTGCGTTTGACACTGTGGATCACTGCATTTTATTGGATAGGCTTGAACATTTTATTGGAGTTACAGGAAATGTTTTATCATGGCTGAGATCTTACCTGTCTGGGAGGTCTCAGACTGTTAGTTTGAAAAATGATCTCTCAGAGACCTGTGCAGTGGGGCATGGGGTCCCTCAGGGCTCCGTACTTGGACCATTGCAGTTTTCTATGTACCTGCTGCCTCTTGGTGTTCTTTTACGTTCTTTCAATGTAACCTTTCATTGTTACACTGATGACCTGCAGCTTTATGTTCCTTTAACCATTGGAAATTGTGCTGAAGTCTCTAAACTAGAATCTTGTTTATCTGCAATTAAGGGCTGGTTATCGGATAATTTCTTGCTCCTAAATCCTGATAAGACAGAGTTGATGGTCATTGAGCCACACAAATTTCAGCACTTGTCCCAAAATTTCATCTTGAGAATTGATGACAGTGTCATAAATTGCAGGAACAAGGTAAAAAACTTGGGTGTGTGGTTAGACATGGTGCTCTCCTTTGAATCTCATGTAAAAGAGATAACAAAGACCGCCTTTTATCATTTGAGGAACATCGCCAGAATCAGACAAGTTTTGTCAAGCGACACTGCAGAGGTTCTTGTCCATGCTTTTGTGTCTTCCTGTATTGATTATTGCAATGCTTTTCTTTCTGGGCTACCAAAGAAAAGTTTCAGAGGTCTACAGATGGTGCAAAATGCAGCTGCTCGCATTTTAACAAGAACTGGGAAATTTGAGCACATTAACCTGTTCTGAGATCTCTTCACCGGCTACCTTGTCAGGTTCGAGCAGATTTTAAGGTCCTGCTGCTCACCTACAAGGCTTTAAACGGACTGGCACCTTCATACCTCTCCGACCTTTCACATCTTTATGTTCCATCTCGTGCTCTCCGATCTCAGGACTCTGGCCTTCTAAAGGTTCCTAGAGCCAGAAAAAAGACAGTTGGAGAGCTTTTACTTTTCGTGCCCCGTTTCTGTGGAACAACCTCCCTCAAGATATTCGGCATGCTCTGTGGAGGTTTTTAAAACTAAGTTGAAGACACATTTGTTCACCCTATCCTACATGTCTTAATTCTATGGCTTTTAGTTTTTACATTTTTATTGTTTTTAACTTGTATTGTGTCTTTTACCTGTATTGCTATGTATCGCTTTTATTTTATTTGTCTCTTTAGTTCTACAGCACTTTATTTGAAAGCGCTTTTTAAATAAAGTTATTATTATTATTATGAACTCTCCTTTCCAGCACCCTGGCATAGACTTTCCCAGGGAGGCTGAGGAGTGTGGATCCCCCTGTAGTTGGAACACACCCTCCGGTCCCCCTTCTTAAAGATTGGGACCACCACCCCGGTCTGCCAGTCCAGGGGTACTGCCCCTGATCTCCACGCAACATTGTAGAGGCGTGTCAACCAGGACAGCCCTACAACACAACGTCCAGAGCCTTCAGGAACTCGGGGTGGACCTCATCCACACCAGGGGCTCTGCCACCAAGGAGTTGTTTAACTGCCTCAGTGACCTCGCCCTCAGAAATTGGCGGGTCATCCCCCTCATCCCCAGACTCTGTTTCCTCCTCGGAAGACGTGTCAGTGGGATTACGGAGGTCCTCGCCAGCACTATACACAGTGCAGGTAGAGCACCGCTTTCCCCTCCTGAGACGCCTGACGGTTTGCCAGAATCTCTTCTTTAAAAAGGGGTTTCTTTTAAAAACATCAAAGACCAGAAGAAAGTTAAAAAAAAACCTGAAAGACACTAAAGCAACAGGAAATTATGTAACTGTAACCATGAAGACGCGTGGGCCAATCAGAGGCTCACAACCTGCGTGAGGTCAAAGCCTGATTCTGAGGGCAGGTACATCCACACCTGTTTGAGAAAAAGTGGGAGGAGCTTCTGACCCAACTGTGGACCTAAAACACTTTAAAACGTCCTTCCAGGACCTCTCAGCGTGCGTCAGGAAACCATTTTTTGAAATCCGGATCATTTTTACCTCTCGAGAAACATCCTCGTGAGGTGAGGAGGAGTTGTTCATGCGCAGCGGATTCTGGCTTAAATCGAGCGTTTTGTGAATGGACTTCTGTGAGCGGCTGATCTGCAGATTATCTGAGGATTTGAGTGAAGTAATGAGAGCAGGTCTCACCTCCAAACAAAGAGAGTGCTGAGGTCACAGAGACTGAGTGTGCTCAGTGGGTGAGAGGAGGCGAACTCTTTAAATAATCACAGAAAGCTTAAAGCGCTGCCGGGCCTCTCTGCGGATACCGTGTCGGACGCCATGGCAACCACTGAAAGAAGGGGAGGAGAAGCAGGAGGAGTTTCAACAAGCCTGAGAGGGACCCGAGTCATCATGGCGACGGCTCTGAGCATGCTCAACAGGTGAACTTTCAGACCTCTTCATGCCTTTAAGGACCTCTACAGTCTGATCCAGGATGAGCCAAGGAGTTTCAAGACCCTTCAAAGACCCCTGGAACATCTGAAAAACCAGACTCCTCAAACCCTCACTCTGCTTCATGCTCACACACTGAGTCACCATCAGACTTACAGAGGCAGCTCAGGGCTGGAGGATCCTTTAGGACCTCCTAGACCCCCTCAGAGCCCCCCCAGGCCTCTTCATACCTCCTCAGACCCCCTCACAGCCCCTCGGAGTCCCCCAGACCTCCTCCTGTCTGCACTCACTCTGATGCAGATCATTTGTCTCTGAGTCTGAGGATTTTCAGGTCAGCCTGTGGAATCTGTGACGTCAGTAAGCAACCTCACAGTGTGTGTGTGTTTGTGTTAATAGTAGCTGGACTGTGTTTGTTGTCTTCTGGTCTTAAATCAATCTTTTTTTGAATGGACTTCTGTGAGCAGGGACGGTCATCAGCAACTCCTCATGTTAAAGGAACCAATCAGAGCAGGCACAGAGGCTCCAACTGAGCATGCTCAGTGGGGTTTGCTTTATTGATCACTGATTACCAGTGATCATAACAACATGAGTATTAAAAGCAGCAGCTTCAAGAAAGAAGCTCAAATATGACTGTGTGTGTGTGACGCTCTAACCTTTGACCTGCTGCATTTTGCCACCACAGAAGAAAAAGACAGAAGAAGTGACTACCGTTGACCTTTGACCTTGTGTGTTTACCTTCAGCAGATCAGCACATTCCACACACACACACACACACACACACACACACACACACATTATTTTTGATCACAGATTTAAAACATAATTTTCTTATTTTCGTAACAGATAAACCACAGCAGACACACGAATAAAAATATGAATTATAAACTCTGCAGGTCATTTTTTAAATAACAGAAAATACAAGAAATCAAAAATATTTCAAGAAGAAACAAAATTTCTAAGACAAATTTCAGAATAAAAATATTTTATTTTATATGAGATATATAACAATAAAAATTTGAAAGACTTAAAACATGTTTGTGATGAAAACAAGAATATTTATTCTCATGCTGGAGTTTAACAGAGGAGGAGGAGGAGCAGGAGGAGAAGTAGGAGGAGGAGGTATTCCCTGATGAGTCTGAGCTGCAGCTGCTTCCTCAGGTATGTAAACACAGGCTTTTATTGTGGAGGAATGCAGGCCCCATCAGATAAGCTCGATCTTTAATTTTGTAAACACAGAAACATCACTTTAGTGAGTTTGTTCATCATAAAAGCCCTTCAGCTGCTGGCAGCATGGAGGTCAAAGGTCAGCCTGAACAGAGCTTCTGTGGATCCTCCCTGTGTGTATGTGTGTGTATGTGTTAAACACAGGCAGTCAAAGTAAACAGCTCCCCCTGCTGGCCACGCTCAGCGTTACACTCAGTGAACCAGATGTTTCAGATGTCTCCAGATGTTTCAGGCTCTTTGTCAGGATGAGTGGGGTCCTCTGGCACGCGGTGACCAAAGGACAGGACAGGAACTCCTGGTGCAGCAGGTGCAGTCTGTCTGAGCGTGCTCAGTGACGCTTTGAATCTGTGTTGTGGACGGCAGGTCTGAGTTGAGCTGATTGGCTCACAGCGATACAGATATTTACAGATGTTTCTTCTGGCTGTGGGCGAGCTTACGATTGGGACTGCTGTGGTTGAGAAGAGGCTGAGAGCATGGCCTCCACAGCTGTGTGACCTTTGACCATATACATATGGCCAGTATTTACAGAAAAAATATACAAAATGTGCAAATGTACAATTGCATAAAAAAGAAAACGAATACGTAAATAAA
Source organism: Haplochromis burtoni (assembly GCF_018398535.1). NCBI lineage: Eukaryota > Metazoa > Chordata > Actinopteri > Cichliformes > Cichlidae > Haplochromis > Haplochromis burtoni. The sequence continues at coordinate 51,279 of NW_024583124.1, read as the reverse complement.
TAGTATGTACAGTTTGGGTTATTGCACAGTGGTGGGTTATAGAGGGAATTCTTGGAATGGGGGGTAGAACTATGATGTCAGTGCATGTGTGAGCTCAGGGTGGTTATGGGTGGAAGAAACTGTTCTTGAGTCTGTGGGTCTTTGTGCTAATGCACCTGTAGCGCTTCCCTGAGGGAAGCAAGCTGTACATGTTGAAACCAGGGTGGGAGCTGTCCTTGATGATGTTTGTTGCTCTGCTGAGGCAGTGGGAGGAATAAATGTCCATCAGGGAGGGGAGAGGGCAGCTGATGATATTCTGTGCTGCCTTGACGACACTCTGAAGTCTCCCTCTGTCTGCCTTAGTGCAGCTGCCGTACCATACTGTGATGCAGTTTGTTAGCAGGCTCTCATTGGACAAGTGGTAGGAGGTCAGCACCAGGTTGGATTTCAGTTTGTACTTCCTGAGGACCCATATTGATTTGGTATCCCGGCAACCAGTCCATCATGTGACCTCTGCTCCCAAAGGCTCCCTTGGTGTCTGAGCAGGATAACACAGTGGACCAGCGTGATGTCAGCATGATGTCAGCGTGCTCACCTGACCACCTGAGCAGCGAGCAGCTCAAGTGTCTAACCCACAGGAGCTCGGCTTGGACACTTAGCTGACTGAGAATGATGACCTCACCCTCTGTGAGGTCATCACATGTCTGAGGGTGGTCTGAGGATGATGATGATGAAGGGTGGGCGATGTGTGAGCTCCAAACAGGTCAAGCTGCACATTAAACACACGTCTCCATCCAGCTGCAGGCTGATGTTTCTCTGACGACAGGAAGAAACCAGCCTCTGATCAATACACGGATCAGTGATCAGATCACTGATGACGTTTGAGAGTCCACCCCTGCAAAGTTCCTCTTTAGCCACTCTGTGCTGTTCAGACTTATTAAACAGGAAGTGAAGCTTTATTCTGGAGAAATCAATAATCTGATCCATAGTTCTCCCGGTCCCCATGGAAACATCAAAGTCTTAAAAATCAACGACATTTGCTGGACTTCCTGTATGGGATGGTGAGCAGGACGTCCAGCAGAGGGCGATGTTTCCCTGCACCCAGCAGCTGACACAGCTGTGAGGTCACCACAGCTGGGGGAGGGTTTAAAGCACACCTGTGCTGAGCCCACACCTGCCCCACACGCTGCACTGACACGCAGATGTCACACGTGTTTGGTGTGATGGATGTACGGAGGCTCAAACATGCTGAAACTCTCAGGTCAGGTTTATTTGTATAGGACATTTAAAAACAACGAGTTTGACCAAAGTGGACAGAGTTCAGCAGCGATCAGCCCGATACCCTCTACACTGAAACCGTCACTCTGCTCTGTGGGGTCAGAAATGTTGACAAGTTTGTTTAAACAGCTTGGCGTCTTAGTACATGTAAACTTTACATTAAAAAAAATCTAAGGATTTTTACACAAACACACACAGACACACACAGGTTTGGGGTCAAAGGTCAGTCCTTCTCTGTGTGTTTGTGTTTTCTCACTTTTATATGTCTGTGAAGGTTCTCAGTCATCCAGGTCATCGTAGTCTAAGGAGCTTGGAAAGAAAAGCATCTGGACTTCTTTGAGTTGCTTGAAGACGTTTCACCTCTCATCCGAGAAGCTTCTTCAGTTCTAAGGGTCAACTGGTGGAGAGTCCCAGATTTAAACCCAGTGGGAGTTCCCCCCCAACGAGGGACAAAGGACCCCCTGATGATCCTCTACCTGATCACATGAGCCAAGGTGTGAAAGCGGGTGTGGGTCACAATCAGCCAGGGTTTCAGGTGAGCTCATTGTGAAACCTGGCCCCACCCTATCATGTGATTTCCTGAGGTCAGATGGCCCAGGATGTGAGTGGGCGTTAAGGCGTCTGGGAAGGATCTCAAAACTGGATTATAGATGGCAGACAGTTGGTGTCGTAAACCACCGCCTCTGTTCAAAGATGGTCGCTCACAGTGGACGTAAATGTCTTCTTTCACTGTCCTCTCTGTCCAAAATGTGAACGTTGGCTTTCGAGGATGCCAACGTTCATATGACGTGAATATGGCTGTGATAGGTGTGCTGATCACGGTGAGTCTTTAATTGGACACTGACAGAGGACAGAAACAGCTGACTGAGGCCAGAGCAACAAACTGTCAGCAGGAAATAGACTGGCCCCATCAGGAATCATCAGAAACAGGGTCACGGGCTGGTTTATAACCCTCAGCTAGCTGTCACTCTGCACCTTTTTATATATGTCACAGCAGAAACTAGGAATCCACAGAAGGAGAAGAAGAAGAAAGCTCTGCAGCTGTGATTGGAGTGACCTAACCAACTTCAGATAGATTAAAAAACGACCCGGTGTGAGTTGCACTGAAACACTTCAGAGTTTACCTGTTTACCACACCATGCTCTGAAGGAGGTTTCTTCCTGTCAAAATTGAGTTTTTGCGTCCCATCGTTGTCTTGTCTGATAGTTGGAGTTTCTCTGTATTGTTGTAGGGTCTTTACCTTACAATATAAAGCACCGTGGGCTGACCGTTGTTATGATTTTACACTATATAAATAAAGTAAAAATACAAAAATCCGGCACAGCAGCTGAGATATGAAACAGATGTTTCAACTGTGCAAACCTGGATCAAATAAAATACTTTCCAGGCGCCAGTCTGGACAGATACGTGTTCAGCTGTTTAGGGATGCCATGAAGTCAGTGTGTGAAGAGGGAGATGTGAACAGTTTTGGTGCTCAGGTTTGGATCCCTTTAGATTTCAGATGGGTACCTGGACCACTTCTATCTGCGAACCTATGGGCAGAAGTCCAAATGTCCATGAGACATGACTAAGACACAAAAATAAATAACATTTAAGAAGAAACGACATCACTGAACACACAAAAAGGGAGATCTTCATGCATGCTCAATCATCCAGGTAAGTAAATCTCCAAAAGTTGATTCTGTTCATCTGGACGTAGCGTTTTGTGGGAGAAATGTTTCGTCATCATCCAAGTGAATTCTTCAGTCTCAGCTGACTGCAGGTTTCCCCAATCGTATAAATAGTACATTTGCATAATGACTGAAACCAGCCCACTGATGGAACAAAGGGCTGTGAGGTCAGTTCCTTAATCATAATTATGCAAATTCTCATGACCATTGATCAAAGACCACTGATCAATGGCCATTAGTAACAGTTTTCAGAAAACCTGTAGTGATCCAGTACGTGTCAGGAGAATCAGAACAGTTGAGACACATTTTTTCTAAACACTGCGTCTCTGTGGCTTTTAACCCTCCTGTTATGTTGGTTTCCAGGAACACCAGTTATGCTTCTGGGTTAATTTGACCTGAGGCAAATTTATTCATCCAAAAGTGTCAGAAACACTGGCATTGATTATTTTACAATTTTCTTTTATAATTTAGATTTTTTTCGTTTTCTATAGTGATGCAGATGACATGTGACATCTCTTCTGTTCTGGGTCAATCTGACCCGCAACATAACAGGAGGGATAAACCCCAAAACACGCTGTGCCAACAATTGGTCCACCCCAACGATTGGGTCCCCCGACACAAATAGAGTGACATAGTGTACGCTGTTATGTGCCAGGAGGATTACCAGGTGTGGCGGGGCGTGGCCTGCGGTGCCGTGCAGAGGAGGCGGATGCACCTGCCACACCAGGATATATACACCGGGGAAACCAAACAACCAGGAACGCTGGTTTGAGGGCGGAGTCAAAGAGGCCATTTACGTGAAAAGGGAATCGCGGAGGGGGCCTAAGGGTACATCTTTCACCATCTTACAATGCTGTGATTGCAGCCATATGCATCTAAATAAAGACTTAACAGACTCACAGCAGGGTGAAAACTGTCACGGTCTGGCTGGGGCAGACCGTATGTGTTGCAGGGAAGGACTCAAGCGCAGACCAAAACGTGGTGTGGATTAACAAAACAAGCCGTTTAATAAGGCAAGAAACAAGGGTACAAAATAATAGGGCATGGGTGAAAACTAAACAATAACCTAAACTGGGTGAACTAATAACAAAACATGAAA
>NW_024583124.1:24699-38962 GCF_018398535.1 Haplochromis burtoni | reverse complement strand
AAACCTTAACCATAATGAACTGACACGGGTACCTGGAGATGAGACATGGATGAGCAGTACAATGGGTGAAATACAACAGACGACCTGACAACAAATGACTGAAAGCACACGGACTAAATACACACAGGATGATGAGGGAAGTGGGAACACACGGGGAACACAGCTGACACAGATAACCATAACGAGACACTGACGGGAGACGGGCAGAGTCAAACAGGAAGTACAGAGGTTCAGACAGGAGGAGAGAGAGCACGGGGAAAAACACAGACATAACGGGCTGGGGAAACATGGAACAACCAAAAAGGGAGACGAGGGCTCATAGATACACAGAGGGGCACACAGGGGGTGAGAGTCACAAAGGGAAAGCACTCAGGGAACACCACAACAGGGCAACTCAGGAAACAGAGCCTAAACAGGGAACTGAAATACAAAGATACATAAAACTAAGAATACTGGGCCAACATGGCCCAGGACCATGACAGTACCCCCCCCACAAGGGCTGGCTCCAGACAGCCCAAACACAGGAAAACCAAACCAAACAGAAAACGACCCAGGGCGGGCGGCGGGGGCCCAGGACGGAGGGCCCGGAACAGGAAACAAAACAACTAGAAAACACAGGAGCACAAGACCAAAGTTCAAAGAGAGTTCAGGGGGCCGACCCAGAGCCCACAGGCACAAGAGTTCACGGGTCACACGGTCGGGGGGCCGACCAGGCGGGTGGCACAGGTGACAGAGCTGGTCCGGAGGCCGACCGCACGGAAGGCAGCGGCGGCGGCGAAGGAGACGACGGAGCAGCTCAGGGGGCCGACCGCGCGGAAGGCAGCGGCGGCGGCGAAGGAGACGACGGAGCAGCTCAGGGGGCCGGCCGCGCGGAAGGCAGCGGCGGCGGCGAAGGAGACGACGGAGCAGCTCAGGGGGCCGGCCGCGCGGAAGGCAGCGGCGGCGGCGAAGGAGACGACGGAGCAGCTCAGGGGGCCGGCCGCGCCCCCTCCAGTCTCAGGCGTGTAGGCCGAGGCCCGGTGGGCCTAGGACCAGACGAGGCAGGACCAGACGAGGCAGGACCAGACGGTGGCGATGCGGGGGCCGGACCAGGCGAAGCACAAGCTGAGGCTGGACCAGACGAGGACGAAGACTCGGAGGCTGGACCAGACGAGGACGAAGACTCGGAGGCTGGACCAGACGAAGACTCGGAGGCTGGACCAGACGAAGACTCGGAGGCTGGACCAGACGAAGACTCGGAGGCTGGACCAGACGAGGACGAAGACTCGGAGGCTGGACCAGACGAAGACTCGGAGGCTGGACCAGACGAAGACTCGGAGGCTGGACCAGACGAAGACTCGGATGCTGGAGCTGCAGCAGACGAAGCACAGGCTGGAGCTGCAGCAGACGAAGCACAGGCTGGAGCTGCGGCAGACGAAGCGGAGGCTGGACCAGGCGAGGCTGAAGACTCGGAGGCTGGACCAGGCGAGGCTGAAGACTCGGAGGCTGGACCAGGCGAGGCTGAAGACTCGGAGGCTGGACCAGGCGAGGCTGAAGACTCGGAGGCTGGGCCAGACGAAGACTCGGATGCTGGAGCTGCAGCAGACGAAGGCTCTGAGGCTGCAGCAGACGAAGGCTCTGAGGCTGCAGCAGACGAAGGCTCTGAGGCTGCAGCAGACGAAGGCTCTGAGGCTGCAGCAGACGAAGGCTCTGAGGCTGCAGCAGACGAAGGCTCTGAGGCTGCAGCAGACGAAGGCTCTGAGGCTGCAGCAGACGAAGGCTCTGAGGCTGCAGCAGACGAAGGCTCTGAGGCTGCAGCAGACGAAGGCTCTGAGGCTGCAGCAGACGAAGGCTCTGAGGCTGCAGCAGACGGTGGCTGGATGGGCTCCTCGGGCCCTCCAGCGGAGACAGGAGGCTGAACGGGCCCCTCGGGCCCTCCAGCGGAGACAGGAGGCTGAACGGGCCCCTCGGACCCTCCAGCGGAGACAGGAGGCTGAACGGGCCCCTCGGACCCTCCAGCGGAGACAGGAGGCTGAACGGGCCCCTCGGACCCTCCAGCGGAGACAGGAGGCTGAACGGGCCCCTCGGACCCTCCAGCGGAGACAGGAGGCTGAACGGGCCCCTCGGACCCTCCAGCTGACGAAGCGTGAGGCTGGTGTGGTTCTCCGGAACCACCAGCTGACGAGGAAGGCTGCTGGACGGGCTCCTCGGGCCCTCCAGCTGACGTGGCATGAGGCTGGACGGGCTCCTCGGGCCCTCCAGCTGACGTGGCATGACCAGCAGGTGTAGAGACCACCGGCTGGACAGAAGGCTGAGCAGGTGACGGAGCAAATGACTGAGCTGCACAGTGGGTTAAGGGCTGAGCTAACGGAAGCACAGGAATGTGTACTATGGACTGGGCTGCTAACAGAGCTAATGACTGAGCTATAGACTGAAAAGCATGCAGTAGTGATGGTGGTGATGGTTGTGGACTGAACTCTCCTGAGCCTTTAGCAGAAACAGGGACGGGTGCAGGCACATGCCGGACACTAGCCACTCCTACCCGAGGAGTAGGTACGGGTGCGGAGACGGGCTGTATCCTGGCTGACCTCACCCTGGGGACCGGAACAGGCACCGGCAACGGCTGGGCAACTGCCCTTCCCACCCGAGGAGCAGGTACGGGTGCAGAAAGGGTCAGAGCCTCAGCCGGCCTGGAAACCAGAGCGGGAGCCAGCTGGGCCTCAGTCTCCCCCACCCGAGGAACAGACACGGGTGCAGAGGTACGCTGGGCCCGAGTTGCCCCGGGAGGAGAAACACGAGCAGGAACGGGAGTAGGCTCAGAAAAAACAGTCGCAGAAACGGCAGGCTCAGGGTCAACACATACAGGGTCGACAAAAACGGATCTATCAAAAATGAACCCGCCGTCCACTTCATGTTTAGCAGTCTTAGCATTTGCAGTCCTAGTTTTAACAGCTTTCGAAATCCGTGGGTTAGTGGTAGCAAAGCGGGTTGACTCAGGGATAACTGAAACGGACCTGACAGAACCTGAACAGACGGAAGCGGAACCGAGTGTGTTTGTCCTGGTAACGTAATTAACAGTCTTTCCCTTAACCGTATGTGCAGGCTTAGGCGAGCGGGAATTGTCTTTCATCCCTCCCTGTGTAGAGGGAGTAAAACAAAACGGATCCTCCCAGTCCACGTCGTCATCCATAAGGGAAATTCCCCATGGATCGGAAGTGAGCCGATTGTTGTTAGCATCAGACGGGACGTGAGGGTAATAGTCACTGTTACTCACCACCGTGAGCTCGGCATTGTCCAGTTTATGGCGACGGGCGCGCCGCTTCCTTCGAGCGGAGGAAGCCGGCGGAGCGAGCGACTGAGCCCCCGGTGCACAACACGGCGACAACGAGGCTGGAGCGTGAGCGCCTGTAGCCACGCGAAAAACTCCCACTTGAAGCGGACGAGGCTTGGAAACAGGCGGGGACTTACGGCAGCTCTTGGGACCTCCGAGAGCCAGCCGAGTCCCGTGGAAAATCCGCTCATAGTCGGGGGCGCGCCACGGCTTCCAGCGGAGCTCCTCCTCCAGCTGGGCGAAGGCTGCCTCCCGACGCTCGTAAAGCTCGCGGTCTGCTGAGTCCATAGTGGTCAGGTCGTACTGTCACGGTCTGGCTGGGGCAGACCGTATGTGTTGCAGGGAAGGACTCAAGCGCAGACCAAAACAGAGCAGTGACTGTTAGGATGGTTCAGTCTGGTGAACCTATGTAGGGAAGACAAGCCAGCACGTGTTGGATACAAAACTTAATAGGCAAGAAACAAGGGTACAAAATAATAGGGCATGGGTGAAAACTAAACAATAACCTAAACTGGGTGAACTAATAACAAAACATGAAAAAACCTTAACCATAATGAACTGACACGGGTACCTGGAGATGAGACATGGATGAGCAGTACAATGGGTGAAATACAACAGACGACCTGACAACAAATGACTGAAAGCACACGGACTAAATACACACAGGATGATGAGGGAAGTGGGAACACACGGGGAACACAGCTGACACAGATAACCATAACGAGACACTGACGGGAGACGGGCAGAGTCAAACAGGAAGTACAGAGGTTCAGACAGGAGGAGAGAGAGCACGGGGAAAAACACAGACATAACGGGCTGGGGAAACATGGAACAACCAACAAAGGGAGACGAGGGCTCATAGATACACAGAGGGGCACACAGGGGGTGAGAGTCACAAAGGGAAAGCACTCAGGGAACACCACAACAGGGCAACTCAGGAAACAGAGCCTAAACAGGGAACTGAAATACAAAGATACATAAAACTAAGAATACTGGGCCAACATGGCCCAGGACCATGACAGAAAACAAAACAACAGGAAACTCGCCACACTTTACAACACCTCAGTTTTACTGATGTCTGATGTTTACAGAAGAGTTTAAGGAGTAACCATATTCTTATCCTATTCCAGTGTTTTTCTAATAAGTTAGTGAGTAGCTGCTATTGACATAGGTTGGAGTGTTAAGAGAAGGAGAGGGGAACTTTCTTTAAATGTTGCTAGAGGTTAAAGGTTTAACTGTTTAAGGGTTAATGTTCTAGATGTGGGTTATACAGGGGTAAGGATAATGGTTTTTTTTATTTCTTTTCATTTGTTTTTCTTTCTTTCTTTTTTTCTTTTTGATATTTATATTTTTTCTCTCCTCTTTTTTAAATTTATTATTATTATTAATTCACCCTCCCAAGAATGGCTATTTTCATATTTTTAGCTTTAATCTACTGCAGTCGACTTACTATCTATAATTATGTCCCAATCTATGAATATTAAGATAACATCCTGGAATGGTAGGGGTTTAAATAACGTGAGTAAGGTGAAACAGGTATTGACTAGACTGAGGAGGATGCAGACAAAACCAAACAAAAAACAAGCTCCAGTGATCCAAATGAATTGTCCAAAACACAACACACACACACTGGAATCCCTGAACAGGGTCCCAAAACATAGTTCAGGAGGCCGGCCCAGAGGCTGACAACTCAGGAGTCTAGAACAGTTGCAGTGGCGTCGACGTGGAAACAGTTCAGGCGGCCGACCGTGCGGACGGCAACAGCGGCGACGGGGAAACAGTTCAGGCAGCCGACCGTGTGGAAGGTAGCGGCGGCGTTCGGGAGGTCGTCCATAGTGGCGATGACGCCCAACAAGCAGCCTGGCAGATGACCACCGACGTCGAGGCGGCAGGTTGGGACCCAAAGGCTGCGTGGCCCCCGCAGCCTTTGGGTCTGGACCAGACGAGGACGAAGCTGACGGAGTCAGGACCAGACGAGGACGAGGCTGACTCGGAGGCTGGACCAGACGAGGATGAAGCTGACTCGGAGGCAGGACCAGACGAGGACGATGCTGACTCGGAGGCTGGACCAGACGAGGACGAGGCTGACTCGGAGGCTGGACCAGACGAGGACGAAGCTGACTCGGAGGCTGGACCAGGCGAGGATGAAGCCAGAGCTGAAGCTGGACCAGGTGACGGCGTGAGTGAAGCTGAAGCTGGACCAGGCGACGGCGTGGGTGAAGCTGATGAGGAGACTGCTGCAGGCGACGCTGATGAAGCGGATGAGGAGGCTGCTGCAGGCGAGGATGAAGGCTCCGAAGCTGCTGCAGGCGAGGATGAAGGCTCCGAAGCTGCTGCAGGCGAGGATGAAGGCTCGAAGGCTGCTGCAGGCGACGCTGAAGACGAAGCTGAATCTGGACCAGGCGACGATGATGATGAAGGTGAAGCTGCTGCTGCAGGCGTGGGTAAAGCTGCTGCTGCAGGCGTGGGTGAAGCTGCTGCTGCAGGCGATGTGGGTGAAGCTGCTGCTGCAGGCGATGTGGGTGAAGCTGCTGCTGTAGGCGATGTGGGTGAAGCTGCTGCTGCAGGTGATGTGGGTGAAGCTGCTGCTGCAGGCAGCGGCATAGGAGCTGGAGGTGGTGAAGCAGGTGAAGAAGCAGGTTGCTGGATGGGCTCCTCGGGCCCTCCAGCAGAGACAGGAGGCCGGAGCAGTCCTTCGGACCCTCCAGCAGAGACAGGAGGCCGGAGCGGTCCCTCGGACCTTCCAGCAGAGACAGGAGGTTGGAGCGGTCCCTCGGACCCTCCAGCAGAGACGAGGACGGGCTGGCCGGGCTCTCTAGAACCCCCAGCGGAAACAGTCACTGAACCAGCAGGCACAGGGGCCCCTGGCACACACATGGCTGACTGCAGCTGCGCGGAGCACTGACCCTGCTCAGGCAGCGACAGCCGGGTGCAGTCCTCAGCTGGGTTCTTAGCCTCCAGGGGTCCAGAGTGGGCTGAGGGCTGAAACTCAGCCTCTGGGGGGGCCCTGGAGTGCGTCACAGTCTCTGAACTGGCCAGCTTTTGAGGACTGATAACAATATTGTGTGGTTTGTCTCTCTGCTTAGGATTAGAGGTTGTAGAACAGTTCTTTATGGGTTGAATAGACATAGCTTGCTGTACCGGAGGAGTAGGTGAAGATGATGGCTGAATAGGTGGCTGAGCTGAGGGCGACTGAAGAAAAGGTTGGGAAAATAATGGTGGTGAAGTTGGAGACTGAGCTGACGATAAGGCTGATGATTCCTCTACCAACTGAGCTATTGACTGGGCAATGGACTGTAACATAGTTTGTAATAAGTCTGGCTGTGACTGTAACTGGGCTATGGGTAGTGAGGCTGAATGTGATGGAGGTGACGGCTGGGCTTCTGGCTGGGCAGCTAACTGAGCTTCTAGCTGGGCAGCTAACTCAAAAAACACAGCCCCGGTATAAACAGTCACAAGGTCTGGCGAAACAGAAAGAGTGTCTTTTCCACTCACCACAGCCGGCAACTCAGAAGTCTCGGGACCCGGCTGTGGCGATGGGCGTCGGCGGCGTGAACGTCGCTTCCTTCTCGGGGATAGCTCCGACCGGCCGGGTAATTCCACATCCGGCGGGCCGGGCCGCAGATTCCCCGGCGGGCAGTGCAAAACATTCACCGCCGGGCTGGGTCGGGAAGCGGTAGCAGCTGGAGGGTGAAGATGGAGTTCGTTCAGAATGAAGTCCTGTGCGAGCGGGTGAAGAGAGTCCAGTAGCCAGGGGTGAGCAGAGAGTAATTGCTGTAGCCTGGCTTCTACAGCGTGGTGAAATTCCTCTCCCTCACGTTCGAGCCACAGGTTAACCAACCTTGAAACAGAGTCAATTAATTCCTCCCGAAACTCCTGGGAAGGTGCGGATGCTGCTGGGTCCATGTTTGGTCGGCTCGTACTGTCACGGCTGGGGCAGCAGTCGTGTTGTGGAATGAAAAGGACCCAAAATGCAGGCAGCTGACTGATGAAGAGTGTGACGTTTATTTACAAGGTGGGATAGTGGCAAGCAAGCAGTGAGGCATGACAAATAACTGAAGAAACCTAAACTGGGAGAACTAAATAACAAACCTGAGAGCATACAAAAGGAGTGCGGGGCAGAGAGACGCAGAGACAGGAACGAAACACCATGGAACACAGAGAAATGCAGACGAACGCAGACGAGCCGACAACGAACACAGAACGACACCCACTAAATATACACACACAAGGTAATCGGGTAATCACACACAGGAGGGAAGAACAGCTGATCCTAATACACATGATGACTGGAGGACACAAGCTGAACACAATGACAACAGACAGAGACCTTCAGAATAAAACAGGAAATCTAGAACACGAACCGGACACAAGGGGGGAGGACACAGAATACCAAAATCAGAATAACTAGAACAGAGGAAAATAATCATAAAACACAAAACGCTGGGTCAACGACCCAGCACCATGACAATAGGACCTGCTCAAAGGAACACACAATGGTAAGTATAACCAAACTACATAAACAAATGAAAGATCCAAATCAATTAATGATGAAGTGACATTTAGCTTTAAGTACATTTACACAGATGAAATGAATATAACCAATGCTACCACAAACAGACCTGGGATAGTATGTAGAGCCAAGGCTACATGTGCTGTGTTTACATTAAAGCATTATGATAGACTGTAAGATAACAGAACACAAAATAACAATATATGCAAGTGACGAATGGCAAATGAATTCTGTCCTAGCCACTTTGTCACAGTCACTCATACTTACAGACATATCCTGTCCAAGGCAACAACATGTTAAGGTCCGTATCAGCTTAGAACGATAACATTACGGCATCACTTTCCGCCATTTTCTTTCCCAAAGTAGTCAAACCCATATTACAAAGCAGCCACTAGAAGAGCTCTAGGACAGTTTACAACCGTAATATTCAGTTTAAGTTATAAAAGGCAGAACAGGCACGTTTATTTCATTCCTTTCTTTGCATTTGAACTGCAAATAAAAGAACCAATAAATTTTTAGGCTTAGTCGAGCGAGTCAAGATAATCCTGTTGGAGTAAGTAGAACTATAAGATACAGTGGGGCAAAAAAGTATTTAGTCAGCCACCGATTGTGCAAGTTCCCCCACCTAAAATGATGACAGAGGTCAGTAATTTGCACCAGAGGTACACTTCAACTGTGAGAGACAGAATGTGAAAAAAAAATCCATGAATCCACATGGTAGGATTTGTAAAGAATTTATTCGTAAATCAGGGTGGAAAATAAGTATTTGGTCAATAACAAAAATACAACTCAATACTTTGTAACATAACCTTTGTTGGCAATAACAGAGGTCAAACGTTTACTATAGGTCTTTACCAGGTTTGCACACACAGTAGCTGGTATTTTGGCCCATTCCTCCATGCAGATCTTCTCGAGAGCAGTGATGTTTTGGGGCTGTCGCCGAGCAACACGGACTTTCAACTCCCGCCACAGATTTTCTATGGGGTTGAGGTCTGGAGACTGGCTAGGCCACTCCAGGACTTTCAAATGCTTCTTACGGAGCCACTCCTTTGTTGCCCGGGCGGTGTGTTTTGGATCATTGTCATGTTGGAAGACCCAGCCTCGTTTCATCTTCAAAGTTCTCACTGATGGAAGGAGGTTTTGGCTCAAAATCTCACGATACATGGCCCCATTCATTCTGTCCTTAACACGGATCAGTCGTCCTGTCCCCTTGGCAGAAAAACAGCCCCATAGCATGATGTTTCCACCCCCATGCTTCACAGTAGGTATGGTGTTCTTGGGATGCAACTCAGTATTCTTCTTCCTCCAAACACGACGAGTTGAGTTTATACCAAAAAGTTCTACTTTGGTTTCATCTGACCACATGACATTCTCCCAATCCTCTGCTGTATCATCCATGTGCTCTCTGGCAAACTTCAGACGGGCCTGGACATGCACTGGCTTCAGCAGCGGAACACGTCTGGCACTGCGGGATTTGATTCCCTGCCGTTGTAGTGTGTTACTGATGGTGACCTTTGTTACTTTGGTCCCAGCTCTCTGCAGGTCATTCACCAGGTCCCCCCGTGTGGTTCTGGGATCTTTGCTCACCGTTCTCATGATCATTTTGACCCCACGGGATGAGATCTTGCGTGGAGCCCCAGATCGAGGGAGATTATCAGTGGTCTTGTATGTCTTCCATTTTCTGATGATTGCTCCCACAGTTGATTTTTTCACACCAAGCTGCTTGCCTATTGTAGATTCACTCTTCCCAGTCTGGTGCAGGTCTACAATACTTTTCCTGGTGTCCTTCGAAAGCTCTTTGGTCTTGGCCATGGCGGAGTTTGGAGTCTGACTGTTTGAGGCTGTGGACAGGTGTCTTTTATACAGATGATGAGTTCAAACAGGTGCCATTCATACAGGTAACGAGTGGGGGACAGAAAAGCTTCTTACAGAAGACGTTACAGGTCTGTGAGAGCCAGAGATTTTCCTTGTTTGAGGTGACCAAATACTTATTTTCCACCCTAATTTACGAATAAATTCTTTACAAATCCTACCATGTGGATTCATGGATTTTTTTTTCACATTCTGTCTCTCACAGTTGAAGTGTACCTCTGGTGCAAATTACTGACCTCTGTCATCATTTTAAGTGGGGGAACTTGCACAATCGGTGGCTGACTAAATACTTTTTTGCCCCACTGTATACTAAGCAGCCTTGCGTGACTTCTTCGAAGTCCTGTCATTCTACTCATTATACTTGCCTCTTCCAGAACATCGTGCATATACTACATCACCAGCATACATGAACTGCCCCTACACATCAGGAATTCAGCAACCAAACATGCAACACCCATACATGTTAAGCACCTGAAGGTTCTTATCGAGGTCACATATTTTGATGTTGCCTAGCACCCACCTACTATTACCGGGCTAAATTTACCCATTTGGTTAAATGGTCAAATGACCAACCTGTTTGTGTATCAGGCTGTAAGCTTGTTTACTGCAACATGATGAGATGGCGCCGGTGAGGTCGGCTGCCGTCACGACTGCTCCGACCACTTTTTCTTTGTCTTTGTTTTTTAAGTTAGTTTTCAGCGTTTCTAAATCGGCAAAATCATCACCATTGGGTACAATTTCACTACATATCGTACTGTGTATGACTGTGTACGTGACAAATAAAATTTGAATTTGAATTTGAATTTGAACATGGGCGGCTAACTCACTGCTGCCCCTGCTGGACGTCACAAGAACTGCAGCTTCGTGTTGCAGCCAATTATTTATACTACAGCAGGATCATTTAAATTAAATAGTTATATTTAAAGTACTTTTAATCTTAAAATAAATTAAAACATCTATGTTTTAAGTGTTTCCAGTACGATAATAAGACTGTTTTTAATGTTTAAATGTGTTTAGGTCACTGATTTTAAATCTTTATGAATCGTGTTGTGGGTTCATCCATCCATCCATCCATTCACTTCCGTTTATCCCTTTCAGGGTTGCGGGGGACGCTGGAGCCTATCCCAGCTGCCATAGGGCGAGAGGCGGGGTACCCCCTGGCCAGGTCGCCAGTCTGTCGCAGGTGGTGTGAAGTGCAACTGCTATTGCATCATCTGTAGATCTGTTGGGTCTGTAGGCAAACTGGAGCAGATCAAGTGAAGCAGGGAGTAAGGATGTGATATGAGCTTTGACTATGCGCTCAAAGCACTTTATGGCAATGGAGGTGAGTGCTATTGGGCGATAGTCATTTAGGCAGACCACATTAGTTTTCTTAGGCACAGGGATGATGGTCCTCTTAAAACATTTTTGGGATAGCAGACTGGAGCAGGGAAAGGTTAAAAATGTCTGTGAAGACGTCTGCCAGCTCGTGGGCCCACGCTTTGAAAACACGACCTGGAATGTTGTCCAGGAGCTTTCCAAGTGTTTACTTTTGTGAAGTATTTACATACGACTGCCTGAGATATCTGAAGAAGGCAGCTGTCCTCTTCCAGCAAAAGCTCCTGAGATATATGTTTATCAAAGTGTGCATAGAAGGTGTTAAGCTCGTCAGGTAGAGAAGCAATTACCTCCCTCACTCTGCCGCTGTTTCCCTTGTAGTCTGTGATGGTCTTCAGACCACTCCACATGTTCCTGGTGTTGGAGTTGCTGTAGCAGAGTTCCACCTTTTCTTTGTACTGTCCCTTGGCTGTCTTTATTGCTTTCCTGAGTGCATACCGGGATGTTTTGTATTCACCTGGGTCTCCAGATTTAAAGGCTGCAGTCCGCGCTCTGAGTGCTGCGCGGACCTCTCTGTTAACCCACGGCTTCTGGTTAGGGTCAGTTTGTACAACAGCCTGCAGTACGACGTCATTGATGCATTTAAGAATACTCAGCATAATTGTTGGTGTTGTTGTTCGCGGCAGTCCGGAAGACTTCCCAGTCTGTGATGCTAAAGCAGTGACACATAAAGTCTGACAATAAACTTTTTACTGGGGGAAAAAAGTTTCAATCAATCAATCAATCAATCAATCAATCAATCAATCAATCAATCAATCAATCAATCAAGGCTTTATTCAGCACATGCAGGTTGGCCTGCAGTGAAATGGGACACCCCCCCCCGACCTTACACACACAACACAGACATCACATGGGGATACAGGTTGGAGATCGGTTGCAGTACAGAAATGTACACAACAATGGGAAAGTACAACAGCTCCCTGACCTGCACTCAATCTACAGCAGGCGGTGCTGGACCAAGGCCAGGAAGATCGTGAAGGACCTCAGCCATCCCAACAACAGACTGTTCTCTGTTGAGGTCAGGAAAGTGATTCCGCTCCCTAAAGACCAACACAGAGAGACTGAGGAGGAGCTTCTTCCCGCAGGCGATACGGTCTCTCAATCACACCACCACACAGTACTGACCCACACATACAGTTCTTACACACACACTGGACTTTCTGGACATTGTTTTCACTTCATCACTTAAATCACTTTAAGCATATTTGCACTGCACAAGACATAATGTGGATTGCACAGCACTGGTCACTACATTCTTCATTTCCGGTTAATACTTGTACAGCTGCTGTTATTGTGTATATATTTATTTATATTTCTTCATACATGCTTATATATTTCTATATTGTGTATTTTGTTGTACAGTTATTTTATTTTCAACTTTAATTTATATATTTTATCTTATTCTTTCCCAGTTAAATTTACCTTTCATCCTAATTTGTGTTGTACAGTTATTTCATTTTTAACCTTAATTTATATTTTATTCCTTCCTAGTTAAATTTACCCTTTTTAATTTTTCATATTTATTTCCTATCCTTATTCATAGCCTTTCCTTTTTTGTTTTCTTTAGGTCACGAGCAGTTGTCCAAGCATTTCACTACATATCGTATTGTGTATGACTGTGTATGACTGTGTACATGACAAATAAAATTTGAATTTGAATTTGAATTTGATTTGAATTTGATTTGAAAAAGAGACCTCTACTCATGCTGAGCTCCTGGGAGGACAGCATGAGAACAGGAAGCAAAAAAAACTCCTCTTCACAAAAAGCACATAAATGTCCACAGCACAACATTATAGAGCACGTGACCAGCAACAGGGTTGGGTAGGAGATGAGGAGTAATCCGAGGCAAACACAGCAGCCATCCTGCCCAGCGCAGCCATTCCCATGTGGGCCCAGACCTGCCGTGTTCTCCAGGAGGGAACAAACATCGAAGGCGTTTGGAAAGGGAGGGGGGATGAGTGAGTGCCTATCAGTGTATGTGTGTCCAGAGTTCAGCTGAGACAGTGTCCTTCGCCCTGCCAGCCTAAGTAAACAGTCCTCCAGCCAACCCAGGTGGCCTTGCATGGGATGGGAAGAACAGTCTAAACACAGTCGTTATCAGGGAGTTGTTGTTCAGCTCCAGCCTTGAGCCCACAGCTGGCACTGAAGGGATAGCCGCATTATGATGGTGCTTTTTTCTTCTTTAGTGCGAACAACTCATGAGAATTTCAAGCTGTTTTTAACAGTCCGACACTGGTCTCTCACTGGTTTCAATCCCAGTGTCAGCCTTGTGGGGGTTTGAACAGCTGGTTCCGCTTTCTTAATTCTTCGATAAGCCAGGGCCAAGCCCGCTCCGATAAGCCAGAACCCTCTTACCATGGTTCAGAATAGGTAGATATCTTCAGCGTCTTCCATCGACAGTCCCGCCAGGCACACGATTCTCCATTGTCTCCATGTCTGCCACCCGTCCATCGGGTATCCGGCAGGGAAAGTACCTCCAGGAAACTCAGGCTCTCCCGAGCCCAGACTTCTCGTTGACAAAAGGGTGTCAATAGCATTCAGGGACCAGTTAATTGAATCCATAATTCTCTTTTAGGTTTTAGAGAACAGACTGTGGGAGAGTGTTCAGGGAAAAGTAACACAAAAAACACGAGACTAGATGAGGGCATAAGAGCTAAGCAGGGAAGCTAAGGGAGAGGAGGAGAGGAGAAAAGTGCGACTGCCTTTGCCGAGAGCCAAGAGAGAACACCTTGTGATTTTATGACATCATGTTATAAGACATTAAATTATTATCAACAACATTATCAGATTCTCTTCATATCATGTGTATTTATGTTTGTAAGTGGCTTACAGTCACATTTATTATTATTAAAGATAAATACGCTCAAGTTCATTCAGAATAAGTTGTTTTTGTATTTATTATATCTAGTATTAAGTCTTAATATCTAATGTGTGTTCAGTCATATCTTCGATGTCAGAATAAAAGTCTTCACTGAGCGTTTGATGATGTCAAATGATCTCAGGTCTCATGACCTGCTGTTGGACAAACTGAGCTTTGACTCTGAATGCTTCACACTTGTCACACTTTTAATTTCAGTTTGTGTCCCTGATGTTTGCCGTCTGCACTGTGGATGTCTGATTTCGTTTTTCAAAGTTTAGCCTGCAGATGTGTTACAGTGTTTGTGTGTGTGTGTGTGTGTGTGTGTGTGTG